>NC_068447.1:2532015-2546614 GCF_023373465.1 Oncorhynchus keta | reverse complement strand
TGTGTGTGTGTGTATGCGTGTGTGTGTGTGTGTGTGTGTGTGTGTCTGTGTGTGTGTCTATGTGTGTGTGTCTATGTGTGTGTGTGTGTGTGTGTGTATGCGTGTCTGTGTGTGTGTGTGTGTGTGTGTGTGTGTGTGTGTGTGTGTGTGTGTGTGTGTGTGTGTGTGTGTGTGCGTGTGTGTATGCGTGTGTGTGTGTATGCGTGTGTGTGTCTCTGTGTGTGTGTGTGTGTGTGTGTGTGTGTGTGTGTGTGTGTGTGTGTGTGTGTGTGTGTGTGTGTGTATGTGTGGCATGTGTATATGCGTGTGTATGTGTGTGTGTGCTTGTGTATGTGTGTGTGTATGTGTGTGTGTGTGTGTGTGTGGGTGATACTAGCTTTCCTCTAGCAGTTTATAGTTTACAGTTGATAGTTTATAGCCCATCTGTGGAAGCATGAATACATATGGGTGTGTGTGTGTGCTTGTGTGTGTGTGTGTGTGTGTGTGTGTGTCTCCACGACAACTTCCCCACTTTATTCCAGTAAATCTGACAGTAAAGACATGAACGACTGATGAGTGATACCAACAGCTCTCTCTCTCTCTCTCTCTCTCTCTCTCTCTCTGTGTCTCTGTCTCTGTCTCTGTCTCTCTCTCTCTCTCTCTCTCTCTCTCTCTCTCTCTCTCTCTCTCTCTCTCTCTCTCTCTCTCTCTCCCTCTCTCTCTCTCTCTAGCTCTCTCTCTCTCTCTCTCTCTCTCTCTCTCTCTCTCTCTCTCTCTCCCTCTCCCTCCTCTCTCTCTCTCTCTGTCTCTCTCTCTCTCTCTCTCTCTCTCTCTCTCTCTCTGTCTCTGGTGTGAAACTCTACTTACTCAGGGCTCGTGTCCCTAGCATGGTCCCATACACTCTAGTTAATTGTTTTGTGAATTTTTTCAATTTTGCCTGTTGTTGTCAAGCCCTAAATATTTGGCATGACAAAGACCGACCATCCAGGAGCACATAGAGACTGGACCTCCAGGCTCCTGCGTCCTACAGTTAGACCATGGTCCCTCAACGCAGCGAAAGGCAGAGGGGACACAGCAGAGGCACGGGCTGGTTCTCTATTGTTGTTCCAGCTGACCACCCCACAGGATGATGATGTCATGCTGTTTCTGTGTAAACCAGGATGTGTAGCCCAGCTCCCATCCATAGCCTCACTGGTCCCTGTCAAAGCAGCGATAGAAATCCCTGCCTTCCACTTCCTGTCTGTGTATGAGCATAGGGAGAGGGGGAACGAGATGGGAGCTGTGTATGAGCTGGGGGAGATGGGAGATGAGGTCTGTGTATGAGCAGGGGGAGAGGGGAACGAGATGGGAGCTGTGTATGAGCAGGGGGAGAGGGGAGACAAGATGGGGTCTGTGTATGGAGCAGGGGAGATGGGAGATGGGGTCTGTGTATGAGCAGGGGAGAGGGGAGACGAGATGCGAGCTGTGTATGAGCAGGGGAGAGGGGAGATGAGATGCGAGCTGTGTATGAGCAGGGGAGATGGGAGATGGGTCTGTGTATGAGCAGGGAGAGGGGAGACGAGATGGGGTATGAGCAGGGGGCAGAATGCCGGAGGGGTTAGACTGGTGTAAACATGACTGGAGATTAAGAAGGGGGAGGGGCAGAGGAGTGGAACAGGGAATTGAGGTTTAGGCCAAGAGGAAACTGAGAAGTTCTGTAGCAGAGACAGCCAAGCTGCTGTGGCTCGCCGGGCGGGTGGGGAGGCGGGGACTGGTGACGGCCCCCTGAGCGCCAGAGAGGGCTGAACGGAGCCAGTCAGAGAGGGCAGGGCTTGTAAGAGGCCCTGACCCTTGACACTGCTGCTGTTATTAGACAACAATAAATGTGGTCCCACTAGATGCCCCTTCTGTCATTTCACCCTGTGTTATATATCAGCGTTTAATATTTACATTTACATTTAAGTCATTTAGCAGACGCTCTTATCCAGAGCGACTTACAAATTGGTGCATTCACCTTATGACATCCAGTGGAACAGCCACTTTACAATAGTGCATCTAAATCTTTTAGGGGGGTTAATGGGTCCTGTTCAGCGTTTAATATCAGACATTATAACAGTCACTACATCCTGTATGGGTCTACAGTCACTACATCCTGTATGGGTCTACAGTCACTACATCCTGTATGGGTCTACAGTCACTACATCCTGTATGGGTCTACAGTCACTACATCCTGTATGGGTCTACAGTCACTACATCCTGTATGGGTCTACAGTCACTACATCCTGTATGGGTCTACAGTCACTACATCCTGTATGGGTCTACAGTCACTACATCCTGTATGGGTCTACAGTCAATACATCCTGTATGGGGTCTACAGTCACTACATCCTGTATGGGTCTACAGTCACTACATCCTGTATGGGTCTACAGTCACTACATCCTGTATGGGTCTACAGTCAATACATCCTGTGTGGGGGTAATCTCCTCTACAGTCACTATATCCTGTATGGGTCTCATCTCCCTACAGTCACTATATCCTGTATGGGTCTACAGTCACTACATCCTGTATGGGTCTACAGTCACTACATCCTGTATGGGTCTACAGTCACTACATCCTGTATGGGTCTGAGTCACTACATCCTGTATGGGTCTACAGTCACTGCATCTTGTATGGGTCTACAGTCACTACACCCTGTATGGGTCTACAGTCACTACATCCTGTATGGGTCTACAGTCAATACATCCTGTATGGGTCAATCTCCTCTACAGTCACTATATCCTGTATGGGTCTCATCTCCTCACAGTCACATCCTGTATGGGCTCAATCTCCTCTACAGTCACTACATCCTGTATGGGTCTCATCTCCTCTACAGTCACTACATCCTGTATGGGTCTACATTCAATACATCCTGTATGGGTCTACAGTCACTACATCCTGTATGGGTCTACAGTCACTACATCCTGTATGGGTCTAATCTCCTCTACAGTCACTATATCCTGTATGGGTCGTATCTCCTCTCCAGTCACTACATCCTGTATGGGTCTACAGTCACTACATCCTGTATGGGTCGCATCTCCTCTCCAGTCACTACATCCTGTATAGGTCTACAGTCACTATATCCTGTATGGGTCTACAGTCACTACATCCTGTATGGGTCTAATCTCCTCTCCAGTCACGATATCCTGTATGTTTCTACAGTCACTACGTCCTGTATTGGTCTCATCACCTCTACAGTCACGTTATGCTGCATGGTTCTACAGTCACTACATCCTGTATGGGTCTCATCACCTCTACAGTCACTTTATCCTGTATGGTTCTACAGTCACTACATCCTGTATTGGTCTCATCACCTCTACAGTCACTTTATCCTGCATGGTTCTACAGTCACTACATCCTGTATGGGTCTACAGTCACTACATCCTGTATGGGTCTCATCACCTCTACAGTCACTACATCCTGTATGGGTCTACAGTCACTATATCCTGTATGGTCTACAGTCACTACATCCCCTGTATGGGTCTCATCACCTTTACAGTCACTACATCCTGTATGGGTCTACAGTCACTACATTCTGTATGGGTCTACAGTCACTACATCCTGTATGGGTCTCATCACCTCTACAGTCACTACATCCTGTATGGGTCTACAGTCACTACATCCTGTATTGGTCTACAGTCACTACATCCTGTATGGGTCTACAGTCACTACATCCTCTATGGGTCTACAGTCAATACATCCTGTATGGGTCTACAGTCACTATATCCTTTATGGGTCTACAGTCACTACATCCTGTATGGGTCTACAGTCACTACATCCTGTATGGGTCTACAGTCACTACATCCTCTATGGGTCTACAGTCACTACATCCTGTATGGGTCTACAGTCAATACATCCTGTATGGGTCTACAGTCACTACATCCTGTATGGGTTTACAGTCACTACATCCTGTATGGGTCTACAGTCACTACATCCTGTATGGGTCTACAGTCACTACATCCTGTATGGGTCTCATTTCCTCTACAGTCACTACATCCTGTATGGGTCTAATCTCCTCTCCAGTCACTATATCCTGTATGGGTCTACAGTCACTACATCCTGTATGGTTCTACAGTCACTACATCCTGTATGGGTCTAAACTCCTCGACAGTCACTATATCCTGTATGGTTCTACAGTCACTACATCCTGTATGGGTCTCATCACCTCTACTGTCTCAACATCCTGTATGGGTCTCATCTCCTCTACAGTCACTACATCCTGTATGGTTCTACAGTCACTACATCCTGTATGGGTCTCATCACCTCTACAGTCTCAACAACCTGTATGGGTCTCATCTCCTCTACAGTCACTACATCCTGTATGGGTCTACAGTCACTTCACAAACAACACCTTCCCCTAACACCCTTCATAAGAACACCTTCACCAATAACACCTTCATAAAGAACACCTTCACCAATAACACCTTCATAAAGAACACCTTCCTAAAGAACACCTTCATAAAGAACACCTTCACCAATAACACCTTCACCAATAACACCTTCATAAAGAACACCTTCACCAATAACACCTTCATAAAGAACACCTTCCTAAAGAACACCTTCATAAAGAACACCTTCACAATAACACCTTCACCAATAACACCTTCATAAAGAACACCTTCACCAATAACACCTTCATAAAGAACACCTTCCTAAAGAACACCTTCATAAAGAACACCTTCACCAATAACACCTTCACCAATAACACCTTCATAAAGAACACCTTCATAGAGAACACCTTCCTAAAGAACACCTTCATAAAGAACACCTTCCTAAAGAACACCTTCATAAAGAACACCTTCATAAAGAACACCTTCCTAGAGAACACCTTCATAGTGAACACCTTCATAGAGAACACCTGCCTAGAGAACACCTTCCTAGAGAACACCTTCCTAGACAACACCTTCATAGAGAACACCTTCCTAAAGAACACCTGCCTAGAGAACACCTTCATAGAGAACACCTTCCTAAAGAACACCTTCCTAAAGAACACCTTCATAGAGAACACCTTCCTAGAGAACACCTTCCTAGAGAACACCTTCATAAAGAACACCTTCATAGAGAACACCTTCCTAGAGAACACCTTCATAGAGAACACCTTCATAGAGAACACCTTCCTAGAGAACACCTTCCTAAAGAACACCTTCATAGAGAACACTTTCCTAAAGAACACCTTCATAGAGAACACCTTCCTAGAGAACACCTTCCTAAAGAACACCTTCATAGAGAACACCTTCATAGAGAACACTTTCCTAAAGAACACCTTCATAGAGAACACCTTCCTAGAGAACACCTTCCTAAAGAACACCTTCATAGAGAACACCTTCCTAGAGAACACCTTCCTAAAGAACACCTTCATAGAGAACACCTTCATAGAGAACACCTTCATAGAGAACACCTTCCTAGAGAACACCTTCCTAGAGAACACCTTCATAGAGAACACCTTTCCTAGAGAACACCTTCCTAAAGAACACCTTCCTAGAGAACACCTTCCTAGAGAACACCTTCCTAAAGAACACCTTCCTAGAGAACACCTTCATAGAGAACACCTTCCTAGAGAACACCTTCCTAAAGAACACCTACCTAGAGAACACCTTCATAATATTGAGTTGCACCTCCCCCTTTATTCCCTCAGAACAGCCTCAGTGTAAAACAGTCTGGTTGGCCATTTGATTAATTGTTCAGCAGTCTTATGGCTTGGGGGTAGAAGCTGTTAAGGAGCCTTTTGGACCTAAACTTGGTGAGAGAACAGTCTATGACTTGGGGTGACTGAGTTTTAAAAAAACAATTGGGGTCTTCCTCTGACACCGCCTAGTTCATAAGTCCTGGATGGCAGGAAGCTTGGCCCCAGTGATGTATTGGGCCGGACACACTACTCCTCTGTAGCGCCTTACGGTCGGATGCAGAGCAGTTGCCGTACCAGGCGGTGATGCAACCAGCCAGGATGCTGCTCTCAATGGTGCAGCTGTAGAACTTTGAGGATCTGGGACCCATGTCAAATCTTTTCAGTCTCCTGAGGTGGAAAAAGGTATAGTCGTGCCCTCTTAACGACTAACTTTGTGTGTTTGGGCCATGATTTGTTGGTGATGTGGACACCGAGGAACTTGAAACTCACGACCCGCTCCACTACAGCCCAGTTGATGTCTGGGGTCCTGTTCAGCCCTCCTTTTCCTGTAGTCTGATCAGCTCACATTGAGAGAGAGGTTGTTGTCCTGGCATCACACTGCCAGGTCTCTGACGACCTCCCTGAAGGCCGTCTCATCGTTGGCTGATCCATGTTGACTCAATGCTTCCTGGGCTACAGTTGTCCCATGTTGACTCCAATGCTTCCCACAGTTGTCCCATGTTGACTCCCATGCTTCCCACAGTTGTGTACAGTTGGCTGGATGTCCTTTGGGTGGTGGACCATTGTTGATACACACAGGAAACTGTTGAGCGTGAAAACCCAGCAGCGTTGCAGTTCTTGACACACTCAAACTGGTGGTATACTACCATACCTTGTTCAACGAGCCAATCTATTTACTTTCAAGCATGCCTGAAATGGATGGATGGATGGCAGGTCTGATATGTGATGTATATAAATGGATGGATGAATGGCAGGTCTGATATGTGATGTATATAAATGGATGGATGATTGACAGGTCTGATATGTGATGTATATAAATGGATGGATGGATGGCAGGTCTGATATGTGATGTATATAAATGGATGGATGATTGACAGGTCTGATATGTGATGTATTGAAATGGATGGATGAATGACAGGTCTGATATGTGATGTATATAAATGGATGGATGGATGACAGGTCTGATATGTGATGTATATAAATGGATGGATGAATGACAGGTCTGATATGTGATGTATATAAATGGATGGATGGATGACAGGTCTGATATGTGATGTATATAAATGGATGGATGATTGACAGGTCTGATATGTGATGTATATAAATGGATGGATGGATGACAGGTCTGATATGTGATGTATATAAATGGATGGATGAATGACAGGTCTGATATGTGATGTATATAAATGGATGGATGAATGACAGGTCTGATATGTGATGTATATAAATGGATGGATGAATGACAGGTCTGATATGTGATGTATATAAATGGATGGATGAATGACAGGTCTGATATGTGATGTATTGAAATGGATGGACATTGGCAGGTCTGATATGTGATGTATATAAATGGATGGATGAATGGCAGGTCTGATATGTGATGTATATAAATGGATGGATGAATGACAGGTCTGATATGTGATGTATATAAATGGATGGATGAATGGCAGGTCTGATATGTGATGTATATAAATGGATGGATGAATGACAGGTCTGATATGTGATGTATATAAATGGATGGATGAATGGCAGGTCTGATATGTGATGTATTGAAATGGATGGATGAATGACAGGTCTGATATGTGATGTATATAAATGGATGGATGAATGACAGGTCTGATATGTGATGTATATAAATGGATGGATGAATGACAGGTCTGATATGTGATGTATATAAATGGATGGATGAATGGCAGGTCTGATATGTGATGTATTGAAATGGATGGATGAATGACAGGTCTGATATGTGATGTATATAAATGGATGGATGAATGACAGGTCTGATATGTGATGTATATAAATGGATGGATGAATGACAGGTCTGATATGTGATGTATATAAATGGATGGATGAATGACAGGTCTGATATGTGATGTATATAAATGGATGGATGAATGGCAGGTCTGATATGTGATGTATTGAAATGGATGGATGAATGACAGGTCTGATATGTGATGTATATAAATGGATGGATGGATGACAGGTCTGATATGTGATGTATATAAATGGATGGATGAATGACAGGTCTGATATGTGATGTATATAAATGGATGGATGAATGACAGGTCTGATATGTGATGTATATAAATGGATGGATGAATGACAGGTCTGATATGTGATGTATATAAAATGGATGGATGAATGACAGGTCTGATATGTGATGTCTATAAATGGATGGATGAATGACAGGTCTGATATGTGATGTATATAAATGGATGGATGAATGACAGGTCTGATATGTGATGTATATAAATGGATGGATGAATGACAGGTCTGATATGTGATGTATATAAATGGATGGATGAATGACAGGTCTGATATGTGATGTATAGAAATGGATGGATGAATGACAGGTCTGATATGTGATGTATTGAAATGGATGGATGAATGGCAGGTCTGATATGTGATGTATATAAATGGATGGATGAATGACAGGTCTGATATGTGATGTATATAAATGGATGGATGAATGACAGGTCTGATATGTGATGTATATAAATGGATGGATGAATGACAGGTCTGATATGTGATGTATATAAATGGATGGATGAATGGCAGGTCTGATATGTGATGTATATAAATGGATGGATGAATGGCAGGTCTGATATGTGATGTATTAAAATGGATGGATGAATGGCAGGTCTGATATGTGATGTATATAAATGGATGGATGAATGACAGGTCTGATATGTGATGTATATAAATGGATGGATGAATGACAGGTCTGATATGTGATGTATATAAATGGATGGATGAATGACAGGTCTGATATGTGATGTATATAAATGGATGGATGAATGGCAGGTCTGATATGTGATGTATATAAATGGATGGATGAATGACAGGTCTGATATGTGATGTATATAAATGGATGGATGAATGACAGGTCTGATATGTGATGTATATAAATGGATGGATGAATGACAGGTCTGATATGTGATGTATATAAATGGATGGATGAATGACAGGTCTGATATGTGATGTCTATAAATGGATGGATGAATGGCAGGTCTGATATGTGATGTATATAAATGGATGGATGAATGACAGGTCTGATATGTGATGTATATAAATGGATGGATGATTGGCAGATCTGATATGTGATGTATATAAATGGATGGATGAATGACAGGTCTGATATGTGATGTATATAAATGGATGGATGAATGACAGGTCTGATATGTGATGTATATAAATGGATGAATGAATGGCAGGTCTGATATGTGATGTATATAAATGGATGGATGGATGACAGGTCTGATATGTGATGTATATAAATGGATGGATGGATGACAGGTCTGATATGTGATGTCTATAAATGGATGGATGAATGACAGGTCTGATATGTGATGTATATAAATGGATGGATGGATGACAGGTCTGATATGTGATGTATATAAATGGATGGATGAATGACAGGTCTGATATGTGATGTCTATAAATGGATGGATGAATGACAGGTCTGATATGTGATGTATATAAATGGATGGATGGATGACAGGTCTGATATGTGATGTATATAAATGGATGGATGACAGGTCTGATATGTGATGTATATAAATGGATGGATGAATGGCAGGTCTGATATGTGATGTATATAAATGGATGGATGAATGGCAGGTCTGATATGTGATGTATATAAATGGATGGATGAATGGCAGGTCTGATATGTGATGTATATAAATGGATGGATGAATGACAGGTCTGATATGTGATGTATATAAATGGATGGATGAATGACAGGTCTGATATGTGATGTATATAAATGGATGGATGAATGGCAGGTCTGATATGTGATGTATATAAATGGATGGATGAATGACAGGTCTGATATGTGATGTATATAAATGGATGGATGAATGACAGGTCTGATATGTGATGTCTATAAATGGATGGATGATTGACAGGTCTGATATGTGATGTCTATAAATGGATGGATGAATGACAGGTCTGATATGTGATGTATATAAATGGGATGGATGAATGGCAGGTCTGATATGTGATGTATATAAATGGATGGATGAATGACAGGTCTGATATGTGATGTATATAAATGGATGGATGAATGACAGGTCTGATATGTGATGTATATAAATGGATGGATGAATGGCAGGTCTTGATATGTGATGTATATAAATGGATGGATGAATGACAGGTCTGATATGTGATGTATATAAATGGATGGATGAATGGCAGGTCTGATATGTGATGTATATAAATGGATGGATGAATGACAGGTCTGATATGTGATGTATATAAATGGATGGATGATTGGCAGATCTGATATGTGATGTATATAAATGGATGGATGAATGACAGGTCTGATATGTGATGTATATAAATGGATGGATGAATGACAGGTCTGATATGTGATGTATATAAATGGATGGATGAATGACAGGTCTGATATGATGTATATAAATGGATGGATGAATGACAGGTCTGATATGTGATGTATATAAATGGATGGATGAATGGCAGGTCTGATATGTGATGTATATAAATGGATGGATGAATGACAGGTCTGATATGTGATGTATATAAATGGATGGATGAATGACAGGTCTGATATGTGATGTATATAAATGGATGGATGAATGACAGGTCTGATATGTGATGTATATAAATGGATGGATGAATGACAGGTCTGATATGTGATGTCTATAAATGGATGGATGAATGGCAGGTCTGATATGTGATGTATATAAATGGATGGATGAATGACAGGTCTGATATGTGATGTATATAAATGGATGGATGATTGGCAGATCTGATATGTGATGTATATAAATGGATGGATGAATGACAGGTCTGATATGTGATGTATATAAATGGATGGATGAATGACAGGTCTGATATGTGATGTATATAAATGGATGAATGAATGGCAGGTCTGATATGTGATGTATATAAATGGATGGATGGATGACAGGTCTGATATGTGATGTATATAAATGGATGGATGGATGACAGGTCTGATATGTGATGTCTATAAATGGATGGATGAATGACAGGTCTGATATGTGATGTATATAAATGGATGGATGGATGACAGGTCTGATATGTGATGTATATAAATGGATGGATGAATGACAGGTCTGATATGTGATGTCTATAAATGGATGGATGAATGACAGGTCTGATATGTGATGTATATAAATGGATGGATGGATGACAGGTCTGATATGTGATGTATATAAATGGATGGATGAATGACAGGTCTGATATGTGATGTATATAAATGGATGGATGAATGACAGGTCTGATATGTGATGTATATAAATGGATGGATGAATGACAGGTCTGATATGTGATGTATATAAATGGATGGATGAATGGCAGGTCTGATATGTGATGTATATAAATGGATGGATGAATGACAGGTCTGATATGTGATGTATATAAATGGATGGATGAATGACAGGTCTGATATGTGATGTATATAAATGGATGGATGAATGACAGGTCTGATATGTGATGTATATAAATGGATGGATGAATGACAGGTCTGATATGTGATGTCTATAAATGGATGGATGAATGGCAGGTCTGATATGTGATGTATATAAATGGATGGATGAATGACAGGTCTGATATGTGATGTATATAAATGGATGGATGATTGGCAGATCTGATATGTGATGTATATAAATGGATGGATGAATGACAGGTCTGATATGTGATGTATATAAATGGATGGATGAATGACAGGTCTGATATGTGATGTATATAAATGGATGAATGAATGGCAGGTCTGATATGTGATGTATATAAATGGATGGATGGATGACAGGTCTGATATGTGATGTATATAAATGGATGGATGGATGACAGGTCTGATATGTGATGTCTATAAATGGATGGATGAATGACAGGTCTGATATGTGATGTATATAAATGGATGGATGGATGACAGGTCTGATATGTGATGTATATAAATGGATGGATGAATGACAGGTCTGATATGTGATGTCTATAAATGGATGGATGAATGACAGGTCTGATATGTGATGTATATAAATGGATGGATGGATGACAGGTCTGATATGTGATGTATATAAATGGATGGATGACAGGTCTGATATGTGATGTATATAAATGGATGGATGAATGGCAGGTCTGATATGTGATGTATATAAATGGATGGATGAATGGCAGGTCTGATATGTGATGTATATAAATGGATGGATGAATGGCAGGTCTGATATGTGATGTATATAAATGGATGGATGAATGACAGGTCTGATATGTGATGTATATAAATGGATGGATGAATGACAGGTCTGATATGTGATGTATATAATGGATGGATGAATGGCAGGTCTGATATGTGATGTATATAAATGGATGGATGAATGACAGGTCTGATATGTGATGTATATAAATGGATGGATGAATGACAGGTCTGATATGTGATGTCTATAAATGGATGGATGATTGACAGGTCTGATATGTGATGTCTATAAATGGATGGATGAATGACAGGTCTGATATGTGATGTATATAAATGGATGGATGAATGACAGGTCTGATATGTGATGTATATAAATGGATGGATGAATGACAGGTCTGATATGTGATGTATATAAATGGATGGATGAATGACAGGTCTGATATGTGATGTATATAAATGGATGGATGATTGGCAGGTCTGATATGTGATGTATTGAAATGGATGGATGAATGACAGGTCTGATATGTGATGTATATAAATGGATGGATGGATGAATGGCAGGTCTGATATGTGATGTCTATAAATGGATGGATGAATGACAGGTCTGATATGTGATGTATATAAATGGATGGATGAATGGCAGATCTGATATGTGATGTATATAAATGGATGGATGAATGACAGGTCTGATATGTGATGTATATAAATGGATGGATGAATGACAGGTCTGATATGTGATGTATATAAATGGATGGATGAATGACAGGTCTGATATGTGATGTATATAAATGGATGGATGAATGACAGGTCTGATATGTGATGTATATAAATGGATGGATGATTGACAGGTCTGATATGTGATGTATTGAAATGGATGGATGAATGACAGGTCTGATATGTGATGTATATAAATGGATGGATGAATGACAGGTCTGATATGTGATGTATTGAAATGGATGGATGAATGACAGGTCTGATATGTGATGTATTGAAATGGATGGATGAATGACAGGTCTGATATGTAGCAGCGGCAATAAAGCGATCATGTCAGAAAAGGAGAGACACATCCTGCAGGAAACACATGCAGTTATCTCCTTAGGAGAGACACATTCTGCAGTTATCTCCTTAGGAGAGACACATCCTGCAGGAAACACATGCAGTTATCTCCTTAGGAGAGACACATCCTGCAGGAAACACATGCAGTTATCTCCTTAGGAGAGACACATCCTGCAGTTATCTCCTTAGAGAGACATCCTGCAGTTATCTCCTTAGGAGAGACACATCCTGCAGTTGTCTCCTTAGAGAGACACATCCTACAGTTATCTCCTTAGGAGAGACATCCTGCAGTTATCTCCTTAGGAGAGACACATCCTACAGTTATCTCCTTAGGAGAGACACACCTACAGTTATCTCCTTAGGAGAGACACATCCTGCAGGAAACACATGCAGTTATCTCCTTAGGAGAGACACATCCTGCAGTTATCTCCTTAGGAGAGACACATCCTGCAGGAAACACATGCAGTTATCTCCTTAGGAGAGACACATCATGCAGTTATCTCCTTAGGAGAGACACATCCGGCAGTTATCTCCTTAGGAGAGACACATCCTGCAGGAAACACATGCAGTTATCTCCTTAGGAGAGACACATCCTGCAGTTATCTCCTTAGAGACACATCCTGCAGTTATCTCCTTAGGAGAGACACATCCTGCAGTTATCTCCTTAGGAGAGACATCCTGCAGTTATCTCCTTAGGAGAGACACATCCTGCAGTTATCTCCTTAGGAGAGACACATCCTACAGTTATCTCCTTAGAGAGACACATCCTGCAGGAAACACATGCAGTTATCTCCTTAGGAGGGACACATCCTGCAGTTATCTCCTTAGGAGAGACACATCCTAGAGTTATCTCCTTAGGAGAGACACATCCTACAGTTATCTCCTTAGGAGAGACATCCTGCAGTTATCTCCTTAGGAGAGACACATCCTGCAGGAAACACATGCAGTTATCTCCTTAGGAGAGACACATCCTGCAATTATCTCCTTAGGAGAGACACATCCTGCAGTTATCTCCTTAGGAGAGACACATCCTGCAGTTATCTCCTTAGGAGACACATCCTACAGTTATCTCCTTAGGAGAGACACATCCTGCAGTTATCTCCTTAGGAGAGACACATCCTGCAGTTATCTCCTAGGAGGGACACATCCTGCAGTTATCTCCTTAGGAGAGACACATCCTGCAGGAAACATGCAGTTATCTCCTTAGGAGAGACACATCCTGCAGTTATCTCCTTAGGAGAGACACATCCTGCAGTTATCTCCTTAGGAGAGACACATCCTGCAGTTATCTCCTTAGGAGAGACACATCCTGCAGTTATCTCATATTTTTTTTATCAGCATTGTTATTACATAATTTCTGGTTGTGTGTGTGTCACCAAAGACCCCCCCAAATAACAATATTTGCCTCCAGTCCCATTCACCTTGGAGTTGTGCCTGGTCCTAACTGTGCCTGGTCCTAACTGTGTCTGGTCCTAACTGTGCCTGGTCCTAACTGTGCCTGGTCCTAACTGTGCCTGGTCCTAACTGTG
>NC_068447.1:2496028-2531915 GCF_023373465.1 Oncorhynchus keta | reverse complement strand
ACCACCTGCTCTGATTCTAACAGGACTGACCCTACCATCTGATTCTAACAGGACTGACCACCTGCTCTGATTCTACCAGGACTGACCACCTGCTCTGATTCTAACAGGACTGACCACCTGCTCTGATTCTAACGCAGGCCCAATACTGCTCTCATTCTATAGGACTGACCACCTGCTCTGATTCTAACAGGACTGACCTGCTCTGATTCTAACAGGACTGACACCTGTCTGATTCTAACAGGACTGACCACCTGCTCTGATTCTAACAGGACTGACCACCCTGCTCTGATTTCTAACAGGACTAACCAGGACCACCTGCTCTGATTCTAACAGGACTGACCACCTGCTCTGATTCTAACAGGACTGACCACCTGCTCTGATTCTAACAGGACTGACCACCTGCTCTGATTCACAACAGGAACCGAGTTTCTGGGACTGACCACCTGCTCCTGGGACTGACCACCGCTCTGATTCTGCTGGGACTGACCAGTATTCATACACATAAACTGTTGCTGAGGCTCACTTATTATACTGGTCAGTTTTTATACACTGCCCCCCTCCTCATCCCCACTCTTCCCGAAAACACGTGTAAATATTAGGCCATAAATTGTACCTTCCTGTATTATACTGATGCTAAAACATTTATTCTACTGAGACATTTACTTCACGTTTGTTATCTTGAATTTCATTGGACGGTATATAATACCATGTGACTAATAAAGTTTGAAAATTGGAATCTTGTTCGGCGACACCACTGTTTAGAGCTAAGGGAATATTCCCACAGACTACAAGGTCAATTTCTACACATTTTAAATTGTCCCGAAAACAGTGTCCAATTTACACCAGCTATTACAATGAAATAATACCATGCTATTGTCTGAGGAGATAGAGCACAGTTATGAACATGAAAAGTTATTAATAAACCAATTAGGCACATTTGGGCAGTCTTGATACAACATTTTGAACGTAAATGCAATGGTTCATTGGATCAGTCTAAAACTGTGCACGCACACACTGCTGCCATCTAGTGGCCAAAATCTAAATTGCGCCCTGGGCTGGAATAATACACATTATGGCCTTTCTCTTGCATTTCAAACATGATGGTACAAAACAAAAGTGTATTATCATTTACCAGATCTAATGTGTTATATTCTCCTACATTAATTTTCACATTTCCACAAACTTCAAAGTGTTTCCTTTCAAATGGCACCAATAATATGCATATCCTTGCTTCCAGGTCCTGAACGACAGGAAGTTAGATTTGGGTCCTGAGCTACAGGCAGTTAGATTTGGGTCCTGACCTACAGGCAGTTAGATTTGGGTCCTGAGCTACAGACAGTTAGATTTGGGTCCTGAGCTACAGGCAGTTAGATTTGGGTCTGGAGCTACAGACAGTTAGATTTGGGTCCTGAGCTACAGACAGTTAGATTTGGGTCCTGAGCTACAGACAGTTAGATTTGGGTCCTGAGCTACAGGCAGTTAGATTTGTGTCATTTTAGGTGAAAATTGAAAAAAAAGGGGGCGGATCCTTAAGAGCAGTGAGATTAAAGGGGTGGATCCTTAAGAGCAGTGAGATTAAAGGGCGGATCCTAAAAGCAGTGAGATTAAAAGGGGCGGATCATAAAGAGCAGTGAGAGATTAAAACGGGGCGGATCCTTAATAGCAGATTAAAAGGTTTCAAAAAGGCAGCAAGTAAAGCTTTTGTCAAATTGTACAGCTGAAGATCAAAAGAGGAGGAAAAGATTGACAGAGAGAGTTAAAATAACAATCGTGCTAACTAGCACAATTCAAATTTGTCAGCTAGTTACTGGCTAGCTCCAAGTGTTGACTGGTGGTAACCGTAGCAACACGGCCACTGAGGCAGCGCTAGCAGTGAGGAATGCGCTCCAGCTCTTTTGTTCAGGACTTCCCACCCTGGGGAAGGTAGCGGAAACACAAACAACAGGTCCCCCAGCAACACCACCACCAGCATGCTGAGAGACAGATTGAGCTGAAGGATCAACCAGAGCAGGAGGAGAGTCTTACCACAGCTCTGGATGAGGTAAAGGTCACCATGAGGGAGAGAGAGTCTTACCACAGCTCTAGAGGAGGTAAAGGCCACCATGAGGAGAGGAGAGAGCCTTACCACAGCCTCTAGAGGAGGTAAAGGCCACCATGAGGAGAGAACCTTACCACAGCTCTAGAGGAGGTAAAGACCACCATGAGGAAGACTTACCACAGCTCTTGAGGAGGTAAAAGGCCACAATGAGGAGAGAGTCTTACCACAGCTCTAGAGGAGGTAAAGGCCACCATGAGGTGAAGAGTCTTATTACAGCTCCTAAGAGAGGTAAAGGCCTCCCATGAGGAGAGGAGAGAGTCTTACCACAGCTCTAGAGGAGGTAGGCCACCATGAGAGAGAGTCTTATCACAGCTCTGGAGGAGGTAAAGGCCACCATGAGGAGAGAGAATTACCACAGCTCTAGAGGAGGTAAAGGCCACCATGAGGAGAGAATCTTACCCACAGCTCTAGAGGAGGTAAAGGCCACCATGAGGAGAGAGTCTTACCACAGCTCTAGAGAGGTAAAGGCCACCATGAGGAGAGAGTCTTATCACAGCTCTGGAGGAGGTAAAGGCCACCATGAGGAGAGTCTTACCACAGCTCTAGAGGAGGTAAAGGCCACCATGAGGAGAGACCTACCATAGCTCTAGAGGAGGTAAAGGCCACCATGAGGGAGAGTCTTACCACAGCTCTAGAGGAGGTAAAGGCCACCATGAGGAGAGAGAATCTTACCACAGCTCCAGAGGAGGAAGGCCACCATGAGGAGAGAGTCTTACCACAGCTCTAGAGGAGGTAAAGGCCACCATGAGAGAGAGTCTTACCACAGCTCTAGAGGAGGTAAAGGCCACCATGAGGGAGGAGAGTCTTACCACAGCTCTGGAGGAGGTAAAGACCGCCATGAGGAAGAGTCTTACCACAGCTCTGGTGGAGGTAAAGGCCACCATGAGGAGAGGAGAGTCTTATCACAGCTCTGGAGGAGGTAAAGGCCTCCATGAGGAGAGAGTCTTACCACAGCTCTAGAGGAGGTAAAGACCACCATGAGGAGGAGAGAGTCTTACCACAGCTCTAGAGGAGGTAAAGGCCACCATGAGGAGAGGAGAGAGTCTTACCACAGCTCTAGAGGAGTGTAAAGGCCACCATGAGGAGAGGAGAGAGTCTAACCACAGCTCTAGAGGAGGTAAAGGCCACCATGAGGAGGAGAGAGTCTTACCACAGCTCTGGAGGAGGCAAGGCCACCATGAGGAGAGGAGATAGTCTTACCACAGCTCTAGAGGAGGTAAAGGCCACCATGAGAAGAGGGAGAGAGTCTTACCACAGCCTAGAGGAGGTAAAGGCCACCATGAGGGGAGAGGGAGAGAGTCTTACCACAGCTCTAGAGGAGGTAAAGGCCACCATGAGGAGAGGAGAGAGTCTTACCACAGCTCTGAGGAGGTAAAGGTGAGGAGAGAGAGAGCCTACACAGCCTAGAGGAGGTAAAGGCCACCATGAGGAGAGGAGAGTCTTACCACAGCTCTGGAGGAGGTAAAGGCCACCATGAGGAGAGGAGAGAGCCTTACCACAGCTCTAGAGGAGGTAAAGGCCACCATGAGGAGAGGAGAGAACCTTACCACAGCTCCGGAGGAGGTAAAGGCCACAATGAGGAGAGAGTCTTACCACAGCCCTGGAGGAGGTAAAGGCCTCCATGAGGAGAGGAGAGAGTCTTACCACAGCTCTAGAGGAGGTAAAGGCCACCATGAGGAGAGGAGAGAACCTACCACAGCTCTGGAGGAGGTAAAGGCCACCATGAGGAGAGTCTTACCACAGCTCTAGAGGAGGTAAAGACCACCATGAGGGAGAGAGCCTTACCACAGGAGATGTAAAGGAGTTGTCTGTCATCAAGAGAGTGCTACAGCACAGAGAACAGACTGTAGAGACTCCCAGAGAGAAGCTACAGCACAGAGAACAGACTGTAGAGACTCCTAGAGAGAAGCTACAGCACAGAGAACAGACTGTAGAGACTCCCAGCAGGTAAGCTACAGCACAGAGAACAGACTGTAGAGACTCCCAGAGAGAAGCTACAGCACAGAGAACAGACTGTAGAGACTCCTAGAGAGAAGCTACAGCACAGAGAACAGACTGTAGAGACTCCCAGAGAGAAGCTACAGCACAGAGAACAGACTGTAGAGACTCCCAGAGAGAAGCTACAGCACAGAGAACAGACTGTAGAGACTCCTAGAGAGAAGCTACAGCACAGAGAACAGACTGTAGAGACTCCCAGCAGGTAAGCTACAGCACAGAGAACAGACTGTAGAGACTCCCAGAGAGAAGCTACAGCACAGAGAACAGACTGTAGAGACTCCTAGAGAGAAGCTACAGCACAGAGAACAGACTGAGACTCCCAGAGAGAAGCTACAGCACAGAGAACAGACTGTAGAGACTCCCAGAGAGAAGCTACAGCACAGAGAACAGACTGTAGAGACTCCCAGAGAGAAGCTACAGGACAGAGAACAGACTGTAGAGACTCCTAGAGAGAAACTGCAGCACAGAGAACAGACTGTAGAGACTCCCAGAGAGAAGCTACAGCACAGAGGACAGACTGTAGAGACCCCCAGAGAAGTTCACTAACCTGTTCTACTAACACACTGAAGCCTCAGTCCCCTCATCCAGCTGGTCCTGGGGCTGAGTTCACAACCTGTTCTACTAACACACTGAAGCCTCAGTCCCTCATCCAGCTGGTCCTGGGGCTGAGTTCACAAACCTGTTCTACTAACACACTGAAGCCTCAGTCCCCCTCATCCAGCTGGTCCTGGGGCTGAGTTCACAAACCTGTTCTACTAACACACTGAAGCCTCAGTCCCCTCATCCAGCTGGTCCTGGGGCTGAGTTCACAAACCTGTTCTACTAACACACTGAAGCCTCAGTCCCCCTCATCCAGCTGGTCCTGGGGCTGAGGTTCACTAACCTGTTCTACTAACACACTGAAGCCTCAGTCCTCATCCAGCTGGTCCTGGGGCTGAGTTCACTAACCTGTTCTACTAACACACTGAAGCCTCAGTCCCCTCATCCAGCTGGTCCTGGGGCTGAGTTCACTAACCTGTTCTACTAACACACTGAAGCCTCAGTCCCCTCATCCAGCTGGTCCTGGGGCTGAGTTCACAAACCTGTTCTACTAACACACTGAAGCCTCAGTACCAGAACATCAATCAATCAGAATAAACCAAATTACAAACACAGTCAAAACAAAACCTATTGGGAAACACAAGCACAAAGCAGAATGCAGTGCTATCTGGCCCTAAATCAACAGTACACTGTGGCTAACTATTTGACCATGGTTACTGAGCACAGCCTTGCCATTGAGAAGGGTAGACACAGGAAAACCTGGCTCCCTGTAGAGGAAGGCTGTGCAACCACTGCACAACAGGAGAACCTGAGACAGAGCTGCATTTCCTGACAAAATGTAAAAAATATAAAACAATTAGAGAGTGTCATTTCCCCAAATTTAAAACCCTTATTCAAGGTTTCAAAGACCTCTCTGATGAGGATAGGCTACCCGTCCTGTTGGGGGAGGACGCAGAGAGCTGTGGGTTGACAGCGCACTACATTGAAGACCCTATGATGAGGATCGGCCACCTGTTCTGTTGGGGGAGGCAGAGAGCTGTGGGTTGGCAGACCACTACATTGCTACCTGCCATAAGATGAGGGACAGTGTCTGACAGACAAATCAACCTCCTCTATGCTTATTGTTACATGTAAGCATTATTGTTGTTACTGATTGTCCCCATTGACAATACTGATTATTTACATTTTAATTATGTTAATATTGTAAATGTATCACTTAATTCCAAAGTACGCTTTTAGCAATATGTACATTGTTACGTCCAACAAGGCAAGAGAGAGAGAGAGAGAGAGAGAGAGAGAGAGAGAGAGAGAGACAGAGAGAGAGAGAGAGAGAGAGAGAGAGAGAGAGAGAGAGAGAGAGACAGACAGAGAGAGAGAGAGAGACAGACAGAGAGAGAGGAGAGACAGAGAGAGAGAGAGAGACAGAGAGAGAGAGGAGAGAGAGAGAGAGAGAGAGAGACAGAGAGAGACAGAGAGAGAGAGAGAGAGAGAGAGAGAGAGAGACAGAGAGAGAGAGAGACAGAGAGAGAGAGAGAGAGAGAGAGACGAGAGAGACAGAGAGAGAGAGAGAGAGAGACAGAGAGAGAGAGAGAGAGAGAGAGAGAGAGAGAGAGAGAGAGAGAGACAGAGAGAGAGAGAGAGACAGACAGAGAGAGAGAGACAGAGAGAGAGAGAGCAGAGAGAGAGAGAGAGAGAGAGAGAGAGAGAGAGAGAGAGAGAGAGAGAGAGAGAGAGAGAGACAGAGAGACAGAGAGACAGAGAGAGCAGAGAGACAGAGAGAGAGACAGAGAGAGAGAGAGAGAGCAGAGAGAGAGAGAGAGAGAGAGACAGAGAGAGAGAGAGAGAGAGAGAGAGAGAGAGAGAGAGAGAGAGAGAGAGAGAGAGAGAGAGAGACAGAGAGAGACAGAGAGAGACAGAGAGAGAGCAGAGAGAGAGAGAGAGAGAGAGAGAGAGAGAGAGACAGAGAGAGAGAGAGAGAGAGCAGAGAGAGAGAGAGGAGACAGAGAGAGAAAGAGAGAGAGAGACAGAGAGAGAGGAGGAGGAGAAGGACTGAGAGGAGGAGGAGAAGGAGGACTGTAGAGGAGGAGGGAGGAGGAGGACTGTAGAGGAGGAGGGAGGAGGAGGAGGACTGTGAGGAGGAGGGAGGAGGAGGAGGAGGACTGAAGAGGAGGAGGGAGGAGGACTGAAGAGGAGGAGGGAGGAGGAGGACTGAAGAGGAGGAGGAGGAGGAGGAGGACTGAAGAGGAGGGAGGAGGAGAGGAGGACTGAAGAGGAGGAGGGAGGAGAAGGAGGACTGAAGAGGAGGAGGGAGGAGGAGGAGGACTGTAGAGGAGGAGGGAGGAGGAGGAGGACTGAAGAGAAGGAGGGAGGAGAAGGAGGACTGAAGAGGAGGAGGAGGACGAGGAAGGACTGAAGAGGAGGAGGGAGTAGGAAGAGTAGGACTGAAGAGGAGGAGAGAGTAGGAGGAGGAGAAGGACTGAAGAGGTGGAGGGAGGAGAAGGAGGACTAAAGAGGAGGAGGGAGGAGGAGGAGGATGACTGAAGAGAGGAGAGAGGAGAAGGAGAACTGAAGAGGAGGAGGGGAGGAGGAGGAGAAGGAGGACTGTAGAGGAGGAGGGAGGAGGCCTGAAGAGGAGGAGGATGCACTTGAAGAGGGAGGAGAAGGATGAGAGGGGAGGAGGAGGAGGAGGGGGAGGACTGGGAGAGAGGAGGATGGAGGGGGAGGACTGTAGAGAAGGATGGAGGGGGAGGGATCAAGAGGGAGGAGGATGACTGAAGAGGAGGAGAAGGATGGAGAGGGAGGAGGAGGAGGAGGGGGAGGACTGTAGAGGAGGATGGAGGGAGGACTGAGAGGAGGTGGAGGATGACTGAAGAGGGGGAGAAGGATGGAGGGGAGGAGGGACTGAAGAGGAGGAGGAAGGGGAGGAGAGGAATGGAGGACTGAAGATGAAGAGGGAGGAGGGAAGGGAGGAAGGGGAGAGAGGATGGAGGAGGAGGACTGAAGAGGAGGTAGGAGAAGGATGGAGGAGGAGGATATATTTGAAAACAAAAAAATATTTATTTGATGGCTGCCAAATATTTGATGAAAGAACCAAAAACAGTTATTAAAACAGAATTAATCTAAATATATGATCATAGTTTGGAGGTCAAAGAAAATATTAACACAACATTTTAAGGTGTTGGTCCCATGTTTCATAAGGTGACATTTATTAAGATCACAGAAAATGTTCCATATGCACAAAAACCTTATTTCTCTAAAATATTACACACAAATTTGATTTCTATTTGTTTAGCATCCCTGTTAGTGAGCATTTCTCATTTGCCAAGATAATCCATCCACCTGAGAGGTGTGGCATATCAAGAAGCTGATTAAACAGCATGATCATTACACAGGTGTACCTTGTGCTGGGACAATAAAGGCCACTCACAGGTGTGTTCTTCCACAGGTGCACCTTGTGCTGGGGACAATTTCACACAACATGTACCGGCTGTTGGTGGAAGAAGGTGAGGACCAAAGCACAGCGTACGTGTTCATGTTTGTTTATTGACACTAAACACTAAATACTAAATACGACTCTGGCAGCTCCGGACAGGTGGGAGGCTCTGGCAGCTCCGGGACAGGCGGGAGGCTCTGGCAGCCCGGACAGGCGGGAGGCTCTGGCAGCTCCGGACAGGCGGGAGGCTCTGGCAGCTCCGGACAGGCGGGAGGCTCTGGCAGCTCCGGACAGGCGGGAGGCTCTGGCAGCTCCGGACAGGCGGGAGGCTCTGGCAGCTCCGGACAGGCGGAGGCTCTGGCAGCTCCGGACAGGCGGGAGGCTCTGGCAGCTCCGGACAGGCGGGAGGCTCTGGCAGCTCCGGACAGGCGGGAGGCTCTGACAGCCCGGACAGGAGGGAGGCTCTGGCAGCAGGCTGGGAGACGGCCTCCTCCTTGGCCGAGGCACCGGACACACTGGGCAGTGGAGGCGCACTGGCGGTCCCCCACACGTTCTGGCTGGATGCCAGCTTCCCACGCGGCGAATGCGGGGACGCTGCCACCGAGCACACCGGCCTGTGAATACTCTGCCGAGACACAGTGCGCATCACCCCCATAGCACGGGGCCTGACCAATCCCATGCTCGCCACAGTAAGCATGGGGCCTGACCAATCCCCTCGCTCGCCACAGTAAGCATGGGGCCTGACCAATCCTGCTCGCCACAGTAAGCATGGGGAGTGGGCTCAGGTCTTCAACCTGACTTTGCCACACTCCCCAAGTGCTCCCCCCAATTTTTGGGGGCTGCGTCTCGGGCTTCCTTGCCAGCCGTGTTCGTGTTGCCAACTCCATTCTCCGGTACCCCTCCTCACACTGTTCTAGAGAATCCCAGGCAGGCTCCGGCACTCTCCCTGGGTCGCCCGACCACCTTTCTACTTCCTCCCAGGTTGTCTCATAGTCCAAATAGCGCTGCTCACCTGTCCAGGAGTCCCTTTCACCACGCTGCTTGGTCCTTTGGTGGTGGGTAGTTCTGTACAGGTTGTTAGTGGAAGAAGGTGAGGACCAAAGTGCAGCGTGGTACGTGTTGATGTTTGTTTTTGACACTGAACACTAAAGACAAAAAATAACACAAGGGAATAACCGAAACAGTCCTGAAAGGTGGAAAACACTAAACAGAAATCAACTACCCACAAAAGCCCATGTGGGAAAAAGCTACCTAAGTATGGTTCTCAATCAGAGACAAGGATAGACAGCTGCCTCTGAATGAGAACCACACCCGCCAAACAACAAAGAAATACAAAACATAGAAAATGAACATAGAATGCCCACCGAGGTCACACCCTGGCCTAACCAACATAGAGAATAAAGCCTCTCTATGGCCAGGGAGTGACTAGGTGGGCATTCTATGTTCACTTTCTTCACAATGCCACAGATGTTTCATGTTCTAATGGAGTGTTCAATTTGGTATTCTGACTGCAAGGAATGTCCACCAGATCTGTTCCCAAATAACTGAATGTTCATTTCTCTACCATAAACTGCCTCCCAACATCGTTAGAGAATTTTGGAAGTACGTCCAGCCGGCCACACAAACGCAGAACACGAGCCCAGGACCTCCGCACCCGGCTTCTTCACCTGGGATGGTCTGAGACCAGACACCCAGCCTCTTCACCTGTGGGATGGTCTGAGACCAGACACCTGGCCTCTTCACCTGTGGATGGTCTGAGACCAGACACCCAGCCTCTTCACCTGTGGGATGGTCTGAGACCAGACACCCAGCCTCTTCACCTGTGGGGATGGTCTGAGACCAGACACCAGGCCTCTTCACCTGTGGGATGGTCTGAGACCAGACACCTGGCCTCTTCACCTGTGGGATGGTCTGAGACCAGACACCTGGCCTCTTCACCTGTGGGATGGTCTGAGACCAGACACCTGGCCTCTTCACCTGTGGGATGGTCTGAGACCAGACACCGGCCTCTTCACCTGTGGGATGGTCTGAGACCAGACACCTGGCCTCTTCACCTGTGGGATGGTCTGAGACCAGACACCTGGCCTCTTCACCTGTGGGATGGTCTGAGACCAGACACCCGGCCTCTTCACCTGTGGGATGGTCTGAGACCAGACACCCGGCCTCTTCACCTGTGGGATGGTCTGAGACCAGACACCTGGCCTCTTCACCTGTGGGATGGTCTGAGACCAGACACCTGGCCTCTTCACCTGTGGGATGGTCTGAGACCAGACACCTGGCCTCTTCACCTGTGGGATGGTCTGAGACCAGACACCTGGCCTCTTCACCTGTGGGATGGTCTGAGACCAGACACCTGGCCTCTTCACCTGTGGGATGGTCTGAGACCAGACACCTGGCCTCTTCACCTGTGGGATGGTCTGAGACCAGACACCTGGCCTCTTCACCTGTGGATGGTCTGAGACCAGACACCTGGCCTCTTCACCTGTGGGATGGTCTGAGACCAGACACCTGGCCTCTTCACCTGTGGATGGTCTGAGACCAGACACCTGGCCTCTTCACCTGTGGATGGTCTGAGACCAGACACCCAGCCTCTTCACCTGTGGGATGGTCTGAGACCAGACACCTGGCCTCTTCACCTGTGGGATGGTCTGAGACCAGACACCCAGCCTCTTCACCTGTGGGATGGTCTGAGACCAGACACCCGGCCTCTTCACCTGTGGGATGGTCTGAGACCAGACACCCGGCCTCTTCACCTGTGGGATGGTCTGAGACCAGACACCCAGCCTCTTCACCTGTGGGATGGTCTGAGACCAGACACCCAGCCTCTTCACCTGTGGGATGGTCGGAGACCAGACACCCAGCCTCTTCACCTGTGGGATGGTCTGAGACCAGACACCCGGCCTCTGCACCTGTGGGATGGTCTGAGACCAGACACCCAGCCTCTTCACCTGTGGGATGGTCTGAGACCAGACACCCAGCCTCTTCACCTGTGGGATGGTCTGAGACCAGACACCTGGCCTCTGCACCTGTGGGATGGTTTGAGATCAGACACCCAGCCTCTTCACCTGTGGGATGGTCTGAGACCAGACACCCAGCCTCTTCACCTGTGGGATGGTCTGAGACCAGACACCTGGCCTCTTCACCTGTGGGATGGTCTGAGACCAGACACCCAGCCTCTTCACCTGTGGGATGGTCTGAGACCAGACACCCGGCCTCTTCACCTGGGGATGGTCTGAGACCAGACACCCAGCCTCTTCACCTGTGGGATGGTCTGAGACCAGACACCCAGCCTCTTCACCTGTGTGGGATGGTCTGAGACCAGACACCTGGCCTCTTCACCTGTGGGATGGTCTGAGACCAGACACCCGGCCTCTTCACCTGTGGGATGGTCTGAGACCAGACACCCAGCCTCTTCACCTGGGGATGGTCTGAGACCAGACACCTGGCCTCTTCACCTGTGGGATGGTCTGAGACCAGACACCTGGCCTCTTCACCTGTGGGATGGTCTGAGATCAGACACCCAGCCTCTTCACCTGTGGGATGGTCTGAGACCAGACACCCAGCCTCTTCACCTGTGGGATGGTCTGAGACCAGACACCCAGCCTCTTCACCTGTGGGATGGTCTGAGACCAGACACCTGGCCTCTTCACCTGTGGATGGTCTGAGACCAGACACCTGGCCTCTTCACCTGTGGGATGGTCTGAGACCAGACACCCAGCCTCTTCACCTGTGGGGATGGTCTGAGACCAGACACCCAGCCTCTTCACCTGTGGGATGGTCTGAGACCAGACACCTGGCCTCTTCACCTGTGGGATGGTCTGAGACCAGACACCCAGCCTCTTCACCTGTGGGATGGTCTGAGACCAGACACCCAGCCTCTTCACCTGTGGATGGTCTGAGACCAGACACCTGGCCTCTTCACCTGTGGGATGGTCTGAGACCAGACACCTGGCCTCTTCACCTGTGGGATGGTCTGAGATCAGACACCCAGCCTCTTCACCTGTGGGATGGTCTGAGACCAGACACCCAGCCTCTTCACCTGTGGGATGGTCTGAGACCAGACACCCAGCCTCTTCACCTGTGGGATGGTCTGAGACCAGACACCTGGCCTCTTCACCTGTGGGATGGTCTGAGACCAGACACCTGGCCTCTTCACCTGTGGGATGGTCTGAGATCAGACACCCAGCCTCTTCACCTGTGGGATGGTCTGAGACCAGACACCTGGCCTCTTCACCTGTGGGATGGTCTGAGACCAGACACCAGGCCTCTTCACCTGTGGGATGGTCTGAGACCAGACACCCAGCCTCTTCACCTGTGGGATGGTCTGAGACCAGACACCCAGCCTCTTCACCTGTGGGATGGTCTGAGACCAGACACCCAGCCTCTTCACCTGTGGGATGGTCTGAGACCAGACACCCAGCCTCTTCACCTGTGGGATGGTCTGAGACCAGACACCTGGCCTCTTCACCTGTGGGATGGTCTGAGACCAGACACCTGGCCTCTTCACCTGTGGGATGGTCTGAGACCAGACACCCAGCCTCTTCACCTGTGGGATGGTCTGAGACCAGACACCTGGCCTCTTCACCTGTGGGATGGTCTGAGACCAGACACCTGGCCTCTTCACCTGTGGGATGGTCTGAGACCAGACACCTGGCCTCTTCACCTGTGGGATGGTCTGAGACCAGACACCCAGCCTCTTCACCTGTGGGATGGTCTGAGACCAGACACCCAGCCTCTTCACCTGTGGGATGGTCTGAGACCAGACACCTGGCCTCTTCACCTGTGGGATGGTCTGAGACCAGACACCCAGCCTCTTCTCACCTGTGGGATGGTCTGAGACCAGACACCCAGCCTCTTCACCTGTGGGATGGTCTGAGACCAGACACCCAGCCTCTTCACCTGTGGGATGGTCTGAGACCAGACACCTGGCCTCTTCACCTGTGGGATGGTCTGAGACCAGACACCCAGCCTCTTCACCTGTGGGATGGTCTGAGACCAGACACCCAGCCTCTTCACCTGTGGGATGGTCTGAGACCAGACACCCAGCCTCTTCACCTGTGGGATGGTCTGAGACCAGACACCCAGCCTCTTCACCTGTGGGATGGTCTGAGACCAGACACCTGGCCTCTTCACCTGTGGGATGGTCTGAGATCAGACACCTGGCCTCTTCACCTGTGGGATGGTCTGAGACCAGACACCTGGCCTCTTCACCTGTGGGATGGTCTGAGACCAGACACCCAGCCTCTTCACCTGTGGGATGGTCTGAGACCAGACACCCAGCCTCTGCACCTGTGGGATGGTCTGAGACCAGACACCCAGCCTCTGCACCTGTGGGATGGTCTGAGACCAGACACCTGGCCTCTTCACCTGCGGGATGGTCTGAGACCAGACACCCAGCCTCTTCACCTGTGGGATGGTCTGAGACCAGACACCCAGCCTCTTCACCTGCGGGATGGTCTGAGACCAGACACCCAGCCTCTTCACCTGTGGGATGGTCTGAGACCAGACACCCAGCCTCTTCACCTGTGGGGATGGTCTGAGACCAGACACCCAGCCTCTGCACCTGTGGGATGGTCTGAGACCAGACACCCAGCCTCTGCACCTGTGGGATGGTCTGAGATCAGACACCCAGCCTCTTCACCTGTGGATGGTCTGAGACCAGACACCTGGCCTCTTCACCTGTGGGATGGTCTGAGACCAGACACCTGGCCTCTTCACCTGCGGGATGGTCTGAGACCAGACACCCAGCCTCTTCACCTGTGGGATGGTCTGAGACCAGACACCTGGCCTCTTCACCTGTGGATGGTCTGAGATCAGACACCCAGCCTCTTCACCTGTGGGATGGTCTGAGACCAGACACCTGGCCTCTTCACCTGTGGGATGGTCTGAGACCAGACACCCAGCCTCTTCACCTGTGGGATGGTCTGAGACCAGACACCTGGCCTCTTCACCTGTGGGATGGTCTGAGACCAGACACCTGGCCTCTTCACCTGTGGGATGGTCTGAGACCAGACACCTGGCCTCTGCACCTGTGGGGATGGTCTGAGACCAGACACCTGGCCTCTTCACCTGCGGGATGGTCTGAGACCAGACACCCAGCCTCTTCACCTGTGGGATGGTCTGAGACCAGACACCTGGCCTCTTCACCTGTGGGATGGTCTGAGACCAGACACCCAGCCTCTTCACCTGTGGGATGGTCTGAGACCAGACACCCGGCCTCTTCACCTGTGGGATGGTCTGAGACCAGACACCCGGCCTCTTCACCTGTGGGATGGTCTGAGACCAGACACCTGGCCTCTTCACCTGCGGGATGGTCTGAGACCAGACACCTGGCCTCTTCACCTGTGGGATGGTCTGAGACCAGACACCTGGCCTCTTCACCTGTGGGATGGTCTGAGACCAGACACCTGGCCTCTGCACCTGTGGGATGGTCTGAGACCAGACACCTGGCCTCTTCACCTGCAGGATGGTCTGAGACCAGACACCTGGCCTCTTCACCTGTGGGATGGTCTGAGACCAGACACCTGGCCTCTTCACCTGTGGGATGGTCTGAGACCAGACACCTGGCCTCTTCACCTGCGGGATGGTCTGAGACCAGACACCTGGCCTCTTCACCTGTGGGATGGTCTGAGACCAGACACCTGGCCTCTTCACCTGTGGGACGGTCTGAGACCAGACACCCGGCCTCTTCACCTGTGGGATGGTCTGAGACCAGACACCCAGCCTCTTCACCTGTGGGATGGTCTGAGACCAGACACCTGGCCTCTTCACCTGTGGGATGGTCTGAGACCAGACACCCAGCCTCTTCACCTGTGGGATGGTCTGAGACCAGACACCAGGCCTCTTCACCTGTGGGATGGTCTGAGACCAGACACCCAGCCTCTTCACCTGTGGGATGGTCTGAGACCAGACACCTGGCCTCTTCACCTGTGGGATGGTCTGAGACCAGACACCTGGCCTCTGCACCTGTGGGATGGTCTGAGACCAGACACCCAGCCTCTGCACCTGTGGGATGGTCTGAGACCAGACACCCGGCCTCTTCACCTGTGGGATGGTCTGAGACCAGACACCCAGCCTCTTCACCTGTGGGATGGTCTGAGACCAGACACCTGGCCTCTTCACCTGTGGGATGGTCTGAGACCAGACACCCAGCCTCTTCACCTGTGGGATGGTCTGAGACCAGACACCTTGCCTCTTCACCTGTGGGATGGTCTGAGACCAGACACCCAGCCTCTTCACCTGTGGGATGGTCTGAGACCAGACACCTGGCCTCTTCACCTGTGGGATGGTCTGAGACCAGACACCCAGCCTCTTCACCTGTGGGGATGGTCTGAGACCAGACACCTGGCCTCTGCACCTGTGGATGGTCTGAGACCAGACACCTGGCCTCTTCACCTGTGGGATGGTCTGAGACCAGACACCCAGCCTCTTCACCTGTGGGATGGTCTGAGACCAGACACCCGGCCTCTTCACCTGTGGGATGGTCTGAGACCAGACACCCGGCCTCTTCACCTGTGGGATGGTCTGAGACCAGACACCTGGCCTCTTCACCTGCAGGATGGTCTGAGACCAGACACCTGGCCCCTCTTCACCTGTGGGATGGTCTGAGACCAGACACCTGGCCTCTTCACCTGTGGGATGGTCTGAGACCAGACACCTGGCCTCTGCACCTGTGGGATGGTCTGAGACCAGACACCTGGCCTCTTCACCTGCGGGATGGTCTGAGACCAGACACCTGGCCTCTTCACCTGTGGGATGGTCTGAGACCAGACACCTGGCCTCTTCACCTGTGGGATGGTCTGAGACCAGACACCTGGCCTCTTCACCTGCGGGATGGTCTGAGACCAGACACCTGGCCTCTTCACCTGTGGGATGGTCTGAGACCAGACACCTGGCCTCTTCACCTGTGGGATGGTCTGAGACCAGACACCCGGCCTCTTCACCTGTGGGATGGTCTGAGACCAGACACCCAGCCTCTTCACCTGTGGGATGGTCTGAGACCAGACACCTGGCCTCTTCACCTGTGGGATGGTCTGAGACCAGACACCCAGCCTCTTCACCTGTGGGATGGTCTGAGACCAGACACCAGGCCCTCTTCACCTGTGGGATGGTCTGAGACCAGACACCCAGCCTCTTCACCTGTGGGATGGTCTGAGACCAGACACTGGCCTCTTCACCTGTGGGATGGTCTGAGACCAGACACCTCTGCACCTGTGGGATGGTCTGAGACCAGACACCCAGCCTGCACCTGTGGGATGGTCTGAGACAGACACCCGGCCTCTTCACCTGTGGGATGGTCTGAGACAGACACCTGGCCTCTTCACCCTGTGGGATGGTCTGAGACCAGACACCTGGCCTCTTCACCTGTGGGATGGTCTGAGACCAGACACCCAGCCTCTTCTGTGGGATGGTCTGAGACCAGACACCTTGCCTCCTTCACCTGTAGGATGGTCTGAGACCAGACACCCAGCCTCTTCACCTGTAGGATGGTCTGAGACCAGACACCTGGCCTCTTCACCTGTGGGATGGTCTGAGACCAGACACCCAGCCTCTTCACCTGTGGGATGGTCTGAGACCAGACACCTGGCCTCTGCACCTGTGGGATGGTCTGAGATCAGACACCTGGCCTCTTCACCTGTGGGATGGTCTGAGATCAGACACCCAGCCTCTTCACCTGTGGGATGGTCTGAGACCAGACACCTGGCCTCTTCACCTGTGGGATGGTCTGAGACCAGACACCCAGCCTCTTCACCTGTGGGATGGTCTGAGACCAGACACCTGGCCTCTTCACCTGCGGGATGGTCTGAGACCAGACACCCGGCCTCTTCACCTGTGGGATGGTCTGGGCCCAGCACACCTGGCCTCTGCACCTGTGGGATGGTCTGAGACCAGACACCTGGCCTCTTCACCTGTGGATGGTCTGAGACCCACCAGGCCTCTTCACCTGTGGGATGGTCTGAGACCAGACACCTGGCCCTCACTGTGGGATGGTCTGAGACCAGACACCCAGCCTCTTCACCTGTGGGATGGTCTGAGACCAGACCCAGCCTCTTCACCTGTACAGGATGGTCTGAGACCAGACACCCGGCCTCTTCACCTGTGGGATGGTCTGAGACCAGACACCTGGCCTCTTCACCTGTAGGATGGTCTGAGACCAGACACCCAGCCTCTTCACCTGTGGGATGGTCTGAGACCAGACACCAGGCCTCTTCACCTGTGGGATGGTCTGAGACCAGACACCCAGCCTCTTCACCTGTAGGATGGCCTGAGACCAGACACGCAGCCTCTTCACCTGTGGGGATGGTCTGAGACCAGACTGCCTGGCCTCTTCACCTGTGGGACGGTCTGGAGACCAGACACCTGGCCTCTTCACCTGTGGGATGGTGCAGAGACCAGACACCCAGCCTCTTCACCTCAGGATGGTCTGAGACCGACACCCAGCCTCTTCACCTGTGGGATGGTCTGAGACCAGACACCTGGCCTCTTCACCTGTGGGATGGTCTGAGACCAGACACCTGGCCTCTTCACCTGTGGGATGGTCTGAGACCAGACACCCAGCCTCTTCACCTGTGGGATGGTCTGGACCAGACACCAGGCCTCTTCACTGTGGGATGGCTGAGACCAGACACCCAGCCTCTTCACCTGTGGGATGGTCTGAGACCAGACACCTGGCCTCTTCACCTGCGGGACAACGGCCTCTTCACCTGTGGATGGTCTGAGACCAGACACCTGGCCTCTTCACCTGGATGGTCTGAGACCAGACACCTGGCCTCTTCACCTGTGGGATGGTCTGAGATCAGACACCTGGCCTCTTCACCTGTGGGATGGTCTGAGACCAGACACCTGGCCTCTTCACCTGTGGGGATGGTCTGAGACCAGACACCCGGCCTCTTCACCTGTGGGATGGTCTGAGACCAGACACACCCAGCCTCTTCACCTGTGGGATGGTCTGAGACCAGACACCTGGCCTCTTCACCTGTGGGATGGTCTGAGACCAGACACCTTCACCTGTGGGATGGTCTGAGACCAGACACCCAGCCTCTTACCTGTGGGATGGTCTGAGACCAGACACCCGGCCTCTTCACCTGTGGGATGGTCTGAGACCAGACACCTGGCCTTTCACCTGTGGGATGGTCTGACCAGACACCCAGCCTCTTCACCTGCACAATAGGATGGTCTGAGACCAGACACCAGGCCTCTTCACCTGTGGATGGTCTGAGACCAGACACTGGCCTCTTCACCTGTGGGATGGTCTGAGACCAGACACCTGGCCCTCTTCACCTGTGGGATGGTCTGAGACCAGACGCAGCCTCTTCACCTGTGGGATGGTCTGAGACCAGACACCTGGCCTCCTGCACCTGTGGGATGGTTTGAGACCAGACACCTGGCCTCACCTGTGGGATGGTCTGAGATCAGACACCTGGCCTCTTCACCTGTGGGATGGTCTGAGACCAGACACCCAGCCTCTTCACCTGTGGGATGGTCTGAGACCGGTGTGACACCTGGCCTCTGCACCTGTGGGATGGTTTGAGACCAGACACCTGGCCTCTGCACCTGTGGGATGGTCTGAGATCAGACACCTGGCCTCTTCACCTGTGGGATGGTTTGAGACCAGACACCTGGCCTCTTCACCTGTGGGATGGTCTGAGACCAGACACCTGGCCTCTTTCACCTGTGGGATGGTCTGAGACCAGACACCCAGCCTCTTCACCTGTGGGATGGTCTGAGATCAGACACCTGGCCTCTTCACCTGTGGGATGGTCTGGAGGCCGGAAGAGACACCCAGCCTCTTCACCTGTGGGATGGTCTGAGACCAGACACCCAGCCTCTTCACCTGTGGGATGGTCTGAGACCAGACACCCAGCCTCTTCACTGTGGATGGTCTGAGACCAGACACCTGGCCTCTTCACCTGCGGGATGGTCTGAGACCAGACACCTGGCCTCTTCACCTGTGGGATGGTCTGAGACCAGACCCAGCCTCTTCACCTGTGGGATGGTCTGAGACCAGACACCCCAGCCTCTTCACCTGTGGATGGTCTGGGGCCAGACACCCAGCTTCTTCACCTGTGGGATTCTGAGACTGGTGACACCTGGCTTCTTCACCTGTAGGATGGTCTGAGACCAGACGCAGCCTCTTCACCTGTGGGATGGTCTGAGACCAGACACCTGGCCTCTTCACCTGTGGGATGGTCTGAGACCAGACACCCAGCTCTTCACCTGTGGGATGGTCTGAGACCACACCTGGCCTCTTCACCTGTGGATGGTCTGAGACCAGACACCTGGCCTCTTCACCTGTGGGATGGCTGAGACCAGACACCTGGCCTCTTCACCTGTGGGATGGTCTGAGACCAGACACCTAACCTCTTCACCTGTGGGATGGTCTGAGACCAGACACCTGGCCTCTTCACCTGTGGATGGTCTGAGACCAGACACCGGCCTCTGCACCTGTGGATGGTCTGAGACCAGACACCTGGCCTCTTCACCTGTGGGATGGTCTGAGACAGACACCTGGCCTCTTCACCTGTGGGATGGTCTGAGATCACACCCAGCCTCTTCACCTGTGGGATGGTCTGAGACCAGACACCCGGCTCTTCACCTGTGGGATGGTCTGAGACCAGACACCCAGCCTCTTCACCTGTGGGATGGTCTGAGACCAGACACCCAGCCTCTTCACCTGGGATGGTCTATGCACCAGACACCTGGCCTCTTCTACCGGGATGGTCTGAGACCAGACACCCAGCTTCTCTTCACCTGTGGGGATGGCTCCAGACCAGACACCTGGCCTCTCGACCTGTGGGATGGTCTGAGACCAGACACCAGGCCTCTTCACTGTGGGATGGTTCAGGAACAGACACCGCTCTTCACCTGTGGGATGGTCTGGAGACCAGACACCTGGCCTCTTTCACCAGGGATGGTCTGGAGACCAGACACCTGGCCTCTTCACCTGTGGGATGGTCTGAGACCAGACACCTGGCCTCTTCACTCTGTGGGATGGTCTGAGACCAGACACCCAGCCTCTTCACCTGTGGGATGGTCTGAGACCAGACACCCAGCCTCTTCACCTGTGGGATGGTCTGAGACCAGACACCCAGCCTCTTCACCTGTGGGATGGTCTGAGACCAGACACCTGGCCTCTTCACCTGTGGGATGGTCTGAGACCAGACACCCGGCCTCTTCACCTGTGGGATGGTCTGAGACCAGACACCTGGCCTCTTCACCTGTGGGATGGTCTGAGACCAGACACCCAGCCTCTTCACCTGTGGGATGGTCTGAGACCAGACACCCAGCCTCTTCACCTGTGGGATGGTCTGAGACCAGACACCTGGCCTCTTCACCTGTGGGATGGTCTGAGACCAGACACCTGGCCTCTTCACCTGTGGGATGGTCTGAGACCAGACACCTGGCCTCTTCACCTGTGGGATGGTCTGAGACCAGACACCTGGCCTCTTCACCTGTGGGATGGTCTGAGACCAGACACCTGGCTTCTTCACCTGTGGGATGGTCTGAGACCAGACACCCAGCCTCTTCACCTGTGGGATGGTCTGAGACCAGACACCTGGCCTCTTCACCTGTGGGATGGTCTGAGACCAGACACCCAGCCTCTTCACCTGTGGGATGGTCTGAGACCAGACACCTGGCCTCTTCACCTGTGGGATGGTCTGAGACCAGACACCCAGCCTCTTCACCTGTGGGATGGTCTGAGACCAGACACCCAGCCTCTTCACCTGTGGGATGGTCTGAGACCAGACACCTGGCCTCTTCACCTGTGGGATGGTCTGAGACCAGACACCAGGCCTCTTCACCTGTGGGATGGTCTGAGACCAGACACCCAGCCTCTTCACCTGTGGGATGGTCTGAGACCAGACACCCAGCCTCTTCACCTGTGGGATGGTCTGAGACCAGACACCTGGCCTCTTCACCTGTGGGATGGTCTGAGACCAGACACCCAGCCTCTTCACCTGTGGGATGGTCTGAGACCAGACACCTGGCCTCTTCACCTGTGGGATGGTCTGAGACCAGACACCTGGCCTCTTCACCTGTGGGATGGTCTGAGACCAGACACCTGGCCTCTTCACCTGTGGGATGGTCTGAGACCAGACACCTGGCCTCTTCACCTGTGGGATGGTCTGAGACCAGACACCTGGCCCTCTTCACCTGTGGGATGGTCTGAGACCAGACACCTGGCCTCTTCACCTGTGGGATGGTCTGAGACCAGACACCCGGCCTCTTCACCTGTGGGATGGTCTGAGACCAGACACCTGGCCTCTGCACCTGTGGGATGGTCTGAGACCAGACACCCAGCCTCTTCACCTGTGGGATGGTCTGAGACCAGACACCTGGCCTCTTCACCTGTGGGATGGTCTGAGACCAGACACCCAGCCTCTTCACCTGTGGGATGGTCTGAGACCAGACACCCAGCCTCTTCACCTGTGGGATGGTCTGAGACCAGACACCCAGCCTCTTCACCTGTGGGATGGTCTGAGACCAGACACCCAGCCTCTTCACCTGTGGGATGGTCTGAGACCAGACACCCAGCCTCTTCACCTGTGGGATGGTCTGAGACCAGACACCCAGCCTCTTCACCTGTGGGATGGTCTGAGACCAGACACCCAGCCTCTTCACCTGTGGGATGGTCTGAGACCAGACACCCAGCCTCTTCACCTGTGGGATGGTCTGAGACCAGACACCCAGCCTCTTCACCTGTGGGATGGTCTGAGACCAGACACCCAGCCTCTTCACCTGTGGGATGGTCTGAGACCAGACACCTGGCCTCTTCACCTGTGGGATGGTCTGAGACCAGACACCTGGCCTCTTCACCTGTGGGATGGTCTGAGACCAGACACCTGGCCTCTTCACCTGTGGGATGGTCTGAGACCAGACACCTGGCCTCTTCACCTGTGGGATGGTCTGAGACCAGACACCCGGCCTCTTCACCTGTGGGATGGTCTGAGACCAGACACCTGGCCTCTGCACCTGTGGGATGGTCTGAGACCAGACACCCAGCCTCTTCACCTGTGGGATGGTCTGAGACCAGACACCTGGCCTCTTCACCTGTGGGATGGTCTGAGACCAGACACCTGGCCTCTTCACCTGTGGGATGGTCTGAGACCAGACACCCAGCCTCTTCACCTGTGGGATGGTCTGAGATCAGACACCCAGCCTCTTCACCTGTGGGATGGTCTGAGATCAGACACCCAGCCTCTTCACCTGTGGGATGGTCTGAGACCAGACAACCGGACAGCTGATGAAACTGAGGACCATTTCTGACAGTAATAAAGCCCTTATGTGGGGAAAAACGATGCCCTCGCAGGCCACGCCCCTGCACAGCCATGTGAAATACATAGATTAGAGCCTAATAAATGTATTTTAAATGACTGATTTCCTTATAGGGAAAGGGGCGTGGTCAGTGAGTTGTACAACAGAATTTATTCAACTGAAATGTGTCTTCTGCATTTAAGCCAACCCTCTGAATCAGAGATGTGTGGGAGAGGGACTGATTTAATCAACATCCACGTCTTCAGCGCCTGAGAACAGTGGGCAGGTTAGAGCGCTGGGCCATAACTGGGGAACAGTGGGTGGTTAGAGGTTGGGACAGTAACCAGGGGGTTAGAGCGTTGGGTGGTTAGAGCTTTAGTTAGAGACATTGGGGGTTAGAGCATTGCGCTGGGGGGTTTAGAGCTGGGGGTTAGAGCGCTGGGGCTAGGAGCGTTGGGGGTTTAGAGCGTTGGGTGCACAGAGTGTCAGTGGTTAGAGCGTTAGGAGCGTTGGGGGTTAGAGCGTTAGAGGGGTTAGAGCATTAGAGCTGTGTTAGAGAGCTAGGTGGTTAGAGCATTGGGGGTTAGAGTGCTGGGTGGTTAGAGCATTGCGTTGGGGGTTAGAGCCGCTGGGGGTTAGAGCGTTGGGGTTAGAGCGTTGGGGTTAGGAGCATTGAAGTGGTCAGAGCGTTGGGGGTTAGAGCGCTGGGTGGTTAGAGCGTTGGGTGGTTAGAGCGTTGGGGGGGTTAGAGCGTTGGGGGTTAGAGCGCTGGGGGGTTAGAGCTTGGGGGTTAGAGCGTTGGGGGTTAGAGCGCGTAGTTAGAGCGCTGGGGGGTTAGAGCACTGGGGGTTAGAGCGCTGGGTGGCTAGAGCCGCCAGTTGGTTAGGAGCGGGTGGTTAGAGCCTGGGGTTAGAGCGCTGGGGGGTTAGGAGCGCCATGGGGGTTAGAGCAAGGTGGCCAGGAGCTGGGGGGCTAGAGCCATCAGGCCAGAGCGCCTGGGGGCAGGGAGCCGCGTGGTTAGAGCAGTGCTAGGAGCTGGGGGTTAGGAGCTGGGGGGTTAGGAGCGTATGGGCGGTTAGAGCGCTGGGGGCTAGAGCGCTGGGGGGTTAGGAGCGCAATGCCAGGAGCCGTTGGGGGTTAGAGCGCAGATTCAGGGTTATAGCTAGAGCCTTCAAACGTTGGGGGGTTAGAGCGTTGGGTGGTTAGAGCGTTGGGGGTTAGAGCGTTGGGGTGGTTAGAGCGCTAGTTACGCTGGCAGATTAGGAGCGTTGGGTGGTTAGAGCGTTGGGGGTTAGAACATTGGGGGTTAGGAGCGCTGGGGGTTAGGGAGCGTTGGGGGTTAGGAGCGTTGGGGGATCGAGCATTGGGTGGTTAGAGCGTTGGGTGGTTAGAGCATTGGGGGTTAAACCACTGGTCCAGTAACCAAAAGGTCAATTGGATCGAATCCCCGAGCCAAGGTAAAACATCTGTTGTTCTTCTCCAGAACAAAGCAGTGAACCAACTCTTCCCTGGGAGGCCGTCATTGTAAGTAAAAATGTGTTCTTAACTGACTAGTTTAAATACAGATTAAATTTAAAAACGTCTATTAATTGGTGATGATTACAGGAGCAACATTGTTGTTCTATAGGACTTTACACATATCTTTATAATTGCAAAATAATTCAATTGTAACATGAGAGCAATAAAGAACAGTCACTACTGACAACAAAACTCAGCTCATTACTATAAAATTCAAATGCATTTACCAAAAGTGTGTTGCTCCAAAGTGTAATTATTTACTGACGCGTTAGTTCTATTAGCTACGTTAACGAAGACGTTACTGTAGCTAATCCGGTGACAACGACGTAGCGGTCATGTGATATGAAAACAAGTATTGAACAAAGAAGACCGACACGCTGTTAATAAAGCGATTGGGCTTTTTATTTGACGACGTTTTCAAACCCGGAAACGGAGCTTCGTCAGTAACCAGTAAGTTACTGAATTTAACAGGGACTTCTACTTCACACACACACACCATTTGCTGCTGGTTTACCTGGAAAGACGATGTGGAATGATATAGGAAGGCTGTAGGATCTGCTCAGCACCACTAGGTGGAAGTAAAGCAGCATTTTACAAACAGGAATCGAGGATCTAGAGAGTCACATGCCTACCGAGTGGTGCAAAACACAACGATCCTGGACTTGTACTGACTAACTGCAGCCGTCTAAACTATGAAAAATAAAGAGTAACAGTTGACCCTATCCTAACTGTGTGTGTGTGTGTGTGTGTGTGTGTGTGTGTGTGTGTGTGTGTGTGTGTGTGTGTGTGTGTGTGTGTGTGTGTGTGTGTGTGTGTGTGTGTGTGTGTGTGTGTGTGTGTGTGTGTGTGTGTGTGTGTGTGTGTGTGTCTGTCTGTGTGTTTTAAAGGCACTTATACTGTTTGTCTGTTGCTCCTCCTACACCATTCAGATGACACCACACACAGCCACCTGAGTAATGTCACACACACAAGAACACGCGCGTCTATCAAACACTGTAGCATCACAAGGTTAAATCAGCATCATAGTACCAAAGGTTAAATCACACATTTACCATCAAGTTAAATCACATCGTTACCATCAAGTTAGCATCATCAAGGTTAAATCACATCATAGCATCATCAAGGTTAAATCACATCGTAGTAACATCAAGGTTAAATCACATCGTAGTAACATCAAGGTTAAATCACATCGTAGCCATCAAGGTTAAATCACATCATAGCATCGTCAAGGTTAAATCACATCGTAGTGACATCAAGGTTAAATCACACGTAGTAACATCAAGGTTAAATCACATCGTAGTGACATCAAGGTTAAATCACACGTAGTAACATCAAGGTTAAATCACATCGTAGTAACATCAAGGTTAAATCACATCGTAGTAACATCAAGGTTAAATCACATCGTAGTATCATCAAGGTTAAATCACATCGTAGTAACATCAAGGTTAAATCACATCGTAGTAACATCAAGGTTAAATCACATCGTAGTAACATCAAGGTTAAATCACTGTAAAGGTTAAATCACATCGTAGTAACATCAAGGTTAAATCACATCGTAGTAACATCAAGGTTAAATCACATTGTAGTAACATCAAGGTTAAATCACATCATAGTACCATCAAGGTTAAATCACAGTAGTACCATCAAGGTTAAATCACATCGTAGTAACATCAAGGTTAAATCACATCGTAGTAACATCAAGGTTAAATCACATGTAGTACCATCAAGGTTAAATCACATCGTAGTAACATCAAGGTTAAATCACATCGTAGTAACATCAAGGTTAAATCACATCATAGTACCATCAAGGTTAAATCACATCGTAGTAACATCAAGGTTAAATCACATCGTAGTAACATCAAGGTTAAATCACATCGTAGTGACATCAAGGTTAAATCACATTATAGTATCATCAAGGTTAAATCACATTATAGCATCATCAAGGTTAAATCACATCATAGTAACATCAAGGGTTAAAGTAGTTAAAATCACATCGTAGTAACATCAAGGTTAAATCACATCGTAGTAACATCAAGGTTAAATCACATCGTAGTAACATCAAGGTTAAATCACATGTGTATCGTCAAGGTTAAATCACATCGTAGTGTTAAATCACATCGTAGTAACATCAAGGTTAAATCACATCGTAGTGACATCAAGGTTAAATCACATCGTAGTAACATCAAGGTTAAATCACATCGTAGTGACATCAAGGTTAAATCACATCGTAGTAACATCAAGGTTAAATCACATCGTAGTAACATCAAGGTTAAATCACATTATAGTATCATCAAGGTTAAATCACATCATAGTAACATCAAGGTTAAATCACATCATAGTAACATCAAGGTTAAATCACATTATAGTATCATCAAGGTTAAATCACATCATAGTAACATCAAGGTTAAATCACATCGTAGTAACATCAAGGTTAAATCACATCGTAGTAACATCAAGGTTAAATCACATCGTAGTATCATCAAGGTTAAATCACATAATAGTAACATCAAGGTTAAATCACATCGTAGTAACATCAAGGTTAAATCACATCGTAGTAACATCAAGGTTAAATCACATCGTAGTGACATCAAGGTTAAATCACATTATAGTATCATCAAGGTTAAATCACATCATAGTAACATCAAGGTTAAATCACATCATAGTAACATCAAGGTTAAATCACATCATAGTAACATCAAGGTTAAATCACATCATAGTAACATCAAGGTTAAATCACATTATAGCATCATCAAGGTTAAATCACATCATAGTAACATCAAGGTTAAATCACATCGTAGTACCATCAAGGTTAAATCACACCGTAGTAACATCAAGGTTAAATCACATCGTAGTAACATCAAGGTTAAATCACATCATAGTAACATCAAGGTTAAATCACATCGTAGTGACATCAAGGTTAAATCACATCGTAGTACCATCAAGGTTAAATCACATCGTAGTAACATCAAGGTTAAATCACATCGTAGTTCATCAAGGTTAAAATCAGTAACATCAAGGTTAAATCACATCATAGCATCATCAGTTAAATCACATCATAGTACCATCAAGGTTAAATCACATCATAGCATCATCAAGGTTAAATCACATCGTAGTAACATCAAGGTTAAATCACATCATAGTACCATCAAGGTTAAATCACATCATAGTACCATCAAGGTTAAATCACATCATAGTACCATCAAGGTTAAATCACATCGTAGTAACATCAAGGTTAAATCACATCATAGTATCATCAAGGTTAAATCACATCATGGCATCATCAAGGTTAAATCACATCGTAGTAACATCAGGTTAAATCACATCGTAGTAACATCAGGTTAAATCACATCGTAGTAACATCAAGGTTAAATCACATCATAGTACCATCAAGGTTAAATCACATCATAGTACCATCAAGTTAGTGAGAGGGTGACTGTCATTCTGGTCTCCAGGACTACCCTCTCACTGACTGTCACTCTGGTCTCCAGGACTACCCTCTCAATGACTGTCACTCTGGTCTCCAGGACTACCCTCTCACTGACTGTCACCTGGTCTCCAGTACTACCCTCTCAATGACTGTCACTCTGGTCTCCAGTATTACCCTCTCACTGACTGTCACTCTGGTCTCAGTACTACCCTCTCAATGACTGTCACTCTGGTCTCCAGGACTACCTCTCACTGACTGTCACTCTGGTCTCCAGGACTACCCTCTCAATGACTGTCACTCTGGTCTCCAGGACTACCCTCTCACTGACTGTCACTCTGGTCTCCAGGACTACCCTCTCAATGACTGTCACTCTGGTCTCCAGGACTACCCTCTCACTGACTGTCACTCTGGTCTCCAGGACTACGATCAAGGGAGATGCTGTTGCCATACCAAAAGGTGATGCAGCCAGTCAAGATTCTACACCTGCATTGCTTGCTGTTTGGGGTTTTAGGCTGGGTTTCTGTACAGCACTTTGAGATATCAGCTGATGTACAAGGGCTATATAAATACATTTGATTTGATTTGATTTGAAGATGCTCTCAATGGTGTATAACGTTTTGAGGGTCAACACCAAACCTTTTCAACCTCCTGAGGATGAAGAGGTTCTGTCCCACCTTCTTCATGATTGTGCGTGTGTGAGGATCATTTTAAGTCCTTGGTGATTTTGACTCTAAGAAACTTGAAGCTCGCCACCCACTCCACTATAGCCCCGTCGATGTAGAAGGGGGCGTGCTCCCACACTGTTTCTGATCAGCTCCTTGGTCTTACTGACATTTGAGAAGGAGGTTGTTGTTCCCTGACCTCCTCCCTGTAGGCTGAGTCGTTGTCGCCGGTGATAAGGCCTACCACCGTCGTGTCGTCAGCAAACATGATGATGGTGTTGGACTAATGCGTGGCCACGCAGTCGTGGGTGAACAGGGAGTACAGCAGGGGACTAAGCACACACCCCTGTGGGTCCCCCCGTGTTGAGGATCAGCATGGAGGCGGTGATGTTGCCTACCCTCACCATCTGGGTTCGGCCAGTCAGGAAGTCCCAGATCCAGTTGCAGAGGGAGGTATTCAGTGCCCAGCCAACAGAGAGTTGCAGTAGTCCAGATGGGAGATGACAAGTGCCTGGATTAGGACCTGCGCCGCTTCCTGTGTGAAGTAGGGTCGTACTCTCATGATGTTGCAGGGCATGAACCTGCAGGAGAGGGTCACTGCTTTGATGTTTGCAGAGAATGACAGGGTGTTGTCCAGGGTGTTGTCCAGGGTGTTGTCCAGGGTGTTGTCAGGTCGGATGATGTTCCTCTTCCTGTGTGAGGTAGGGTCGTACTCTATGGACGTTCCTCTTCCTGTGTGAAGTAGGGTCGTACTCTATGGATGTTCCTCTTCCTGTGTGAGGTAGGGTCGTACTCTATGGATGTTCCTCTTCCTGTGTGAAGTAGGGTCGTACTCTACGGATGTTCCTCTTCCTGTGTGAGGTAGGGTCGTACTCTACGGATGTTCCTCTTCCTGTGTGAAGTAGGGTCGTACTCTATGGATGTTCCTCTTCCTGTGTGAGGTAGGGTCGTACTCTACGGATGTTCCTCTTCCTGTGTGAGGTAGGGTCGTACTCTACGGATGTTCCTCTTCCTGTGTGAAGTAGGGTCGTACTCTATGGATGTTCCTCTTCCTGTGTGAGGTAGGGTCCTACTCTATGGACGTTCCTCTTCCTGTGTGAAGTAGGGTCGTACTCTACAGATGTTCCTCTTCCTGTGTGAAGTAGGGTCGTACTCTATGGACGTTCCTCTTCCTGTGTGAGGTAGGGTCGTACTCTATGGACGTTCCTCTTCCTGTGTGAAGTAGGGTCGTACTCTACGGATGTTCCTCTTCCTGCGTGAAGTAGGGTCGTACTCTATGGACGTTCCTCTTCCTGTGTGAGGTAGGGTCGTACTCTATGGATGTTCCTCTTCCTGTGTGAGGTAGGGTCGTACTCTATGGATGTTCCTCTTCCTGTGTGAAGTAGGGTCGTACTCTATGGATGTTCCTCTTCCTGTGTGAAGTAGGGTCGTACTCTATGGACGTTCCTCTTCCTGTGTGAAGTAGGGTCGTACTCTACGGATGTTCCTCTTCCTGTGTGAAGTAGGGTCGTACATCTACAGATGTTATTACTGTATTATTACTCTTGAAACACAGTGGAGTAGGGTCGTACTCTACAGATGTTATTACTGTATTATTACTCTGTGAAACATTCAGGACCTCTCTCTCTCTCTCTCTCTCTCTCTCTCTCTCTCTCTCTCTCTCTCTCAATCAGTTGTAATGAGGTTGCCATCTTGGGAGATGGAGTATGATTCATCTATTGTTACATTCTCTCCCTCCCTGTTATAATGTAGTTACGGAAGTTTAATCAGTAAGGCTGGTCTGAATGGCTCGTCACTGTTCATTCATCTAGTAAAGTCATACGATTCACACGCTTCCTGTCTCACTCATTAGCATAGCAGGTATTTATAGGTAGTGTCATAATGGTACTGCATGAGCATAGCAGTTATTGATAGGGTAGTGTCATAATGGTACCCTAATTAGCATAGCAGGTATTTATAGGTAGTGTCACAATGGTACCTCATTAGCATAGCAGGTATTTATAGGGTAGGGTCATAATGGTACCTCATTAGCATAGCAGGTATTTATAGGGTAATGTCACAATGGTACCCCATTAGCATAGCAAGTATTTATAGGGTAGTGTCACAATGGTACCTCATTAGCATAGCAGGTATTTATAGGGTAGTGTCATAATGGTACCTCATTAGCATAGCAAGTATTTATAGGGTAGGTATGTACCACTGTAGAGTCAGACTTTCACAGACCTCCATGGTACCACTGTACAGTCAGACCTTCACAGACCTCCATGGTACCACTGTACAGTCAGACCTTCACAGACCTCCATGGTAGCACTGTACAGTCAAACCTTCACAGACCTCCATGGTACCACTGTACAGTCAAACCTTCACAGACCTCCATGGTACCACTGTACAGTCAGAACTTCACAGACCTCCATGGTACCACTGTACAGTCAGACATGCTAATCTGCTATGCTGCCGGTTTGCTCAAACTGTAGGTTTAATATGGGTTTAATCACGGTGCTAATGGAGCAACATTCAGCTGGTCACGGTGCTATGGGCAACATTCAGCTAATCAGGGTGCTAGTGGAGCAACATTCAGCTGATCACGGTGCTAATGGAGCAACATTCAGCTGGATCAGGGTGCTAGTGGAGCAACATTCAGCTGATCACGGTGCTAGTGGAGCAACATTCAGCTGGATCAGGGTGCTAGTGGAGCAACATTCAGCTGATCACGGTGCTAGTGGAGCAACATTCAGCTGGATCAGGGTGCTAGTGTGAAGCAACATTCAGCTGATCAGGTGCTAGTGGAGCAACATTCAGCTGATCAGGGTGCTAGTGGAGCAACATTCAGCTGGATCAGGGTCAGTGGGGCAACATTGCTGGGATAGTGGAGCAACATTCAGCTGATCACGGTGCTAGTGAGCAACATTCAGCTGGATCATGGTGCTAATGGAGCAACATTCAGCTGGATCACGGTGCTAGTGGAGCAATTCAGCTGATCACGGTGCTAGTGGAGCAACATTCAGCTGGATCACGGTGCTAGTGGAACAACATTCAGCTGGATCAGGGTGCTAGTGGAGCAACATTCAGCTTCACGGTGCTAGTGGGAGCAACATTCAGCTGGATCAGGGTGCTAGTGGAGCAACATTCAGCTGGATCAGGTGCTAGTGGAACAACATTCAGCTGGATCACGGTGCTAGTGGAGCAACATTCAGCTGGATCACGGTGCTAGTGGAACAACATTCAGCTGATCACGGTGCTAGTGGAACAACATTCAGCTGGATCAGGGTGCTAGTGGAGCAACATTCAGCTGGATCAGGGTGCTAGTGGAGCAACATTCAGCTGATCACGGTGCTAGTGGAACAACATTCAGCTGGATCATGGTGCTAGTGGAACAACATTCAGCTGGATCAGGGTGCTAGTGGAGCAACATTCAGCTGATCACGGTGCTAGTGGAGCAACATTCAGCTGATCACGGTGCTAGTGGAGCAACATTCAGCTGATCATGGTGCTAGTGGAGCAACATTCAGCTGGATCAGGGTGCTAGTGGAACAACATTCAGCTGATCACGGTGCTAGTGGAGCAACATTCAGCTGGATCACGGTGCTAGTGGAGCAACATTCAGCTGGATAATGGTGCTAGTGGAGCAACATTCAGCTGATCAGGGGTGCTAATCACGGGAGCAACATTCAGCTGATCAGGGTGCTAGTGGAGCAACATTCAGCTGATCACGGTGCTAATGGAGCAACATTCAGCTGATCACGGTGCTAGTGGAGCAACATTCAGCTGGATCACGGTGCTAGTGGAGCAACATTCAGCTGATCAGGGTGCTAGTGGAGCAACATTCAGCTGATCATGGTGCTAGTGGAGTGCTGGATCACGGTGCTAGTGGAGCAACATTCAGCTGGATCACGGTGCTAGTGGAACAACATTCAGCTGGATCACGGTGCTAGTGGAGCAACATTCAGCTGGGATCACGGTGCTGGTGGAGCAACATTCAGCTGATCACTAGTGGAGCAACATTCAGCTGGATCACGGTGCTAGTGGAGCAAACATTCAGCTGGATCACGGTGCTAGTGGAACAACATTCAGCTGGATCATGGTGCTGGAGCAACATTCAGTGGAGCTAGTGGAACAACATTCAGCTGGATCACGGTGCTAGTGGAGCAACATTCAGCTGGATCAGGGTGCTAGTGGAGCAACATTCAGCTGGATCACGGTGCTAGTGGAGCAACATTCAGCTGGATCACGGTGCTAGTGGAGCAACATTCAGCTGGATCAGGGTGCTAGTGGAGCAACATTCAGCTGGATCATGGTGCTAGTGGAGCAACATTCAGCTGGATCACGGTGCTAGTGGAACAACATTCAGCTGGATCACGGTGCTAGTGGAGCAACATTCAGCTGGATCACGGTGCTAGTGGAACAACATTCAGCTGATCATGGTGCTAGTGGAACAACATTCAGCTGGATCACGGTGCTAGTGGAACAACATTCAGCTGGATCACGGTGCTAATGGAGCAACATTCAGCTGATCATGGTGCTAGTGGAACAACATTCAGCTGGATCAGGTGCTAGTGGAACAACATTCAGCTGATCACGGTGCTAGTGGAGCAACATTCAGCTGGATCAGGGGTGCTAATGGAGCAACATTCAGCTGGATCATGGTGCTAGTGGAGCAACATTCAGCTGGATCAGGGTGCTAGTGGAACAACATTCAGCTGATCACGGTGCTAGTGGAGCAACATTCAGCTGGATCACGGTGCTGGTGGAGCAACATTCAGCTGGATCATGGTGCTAGTGGAGCAACATTCAGCTGGATCACGGTGCCACGGAGCAACATTCAGCTGGATCACGGTGCTAGTGGAGCAACATTCAGCTGATCACGGTGCTAGTGGAGCAACATTCAGCTGGATCATTCAGCTGATCATGGTGCTAGTGGAGCAACATTCAGCTGATCATGGTGCCAGTGGAGCAACATTCAGCTGGATCACGGTGCTAGTGGAGCAACATTCAGCTGGATCACGGTGCTAATGGAGCAACATTCAGCTGGATCAGGGGTGGTGGAGCAACATTCAGTGGATCAAACAACATTCAGCTGGATCACGGTGCTAGTGGAGCAACATTCAGCTGGATCATGGTGCTAGTGGAGCAACATTCAGCTGGATCACGGTGCTAGTGGAGCAACATTCAGCTGGATCACGGTGCTAGTGGAACAACATTCAGCTGGATCACGGTGCTAGTGGAGCAACATTCAGCTGGATCAGGTGCTAATGGAGCAACATTCAGCTGGATCATGGTGCTAGTGGAGCAACATTCAGCTGATCACGGTGCTAGTGGAGCAACATTCAGCTGGATCAGGGTGCTAATGGGTGCTAGTGGAGCAACATTCAGCTGGATCACGGTGCTAGTGGAGCAACATTCAGCTGGATCACGGTGCTAGTGGAGCAACATTCAGCTGGATCACGGTGCTAGTGGAGCAAATTCAGCTTCAGCTGCACATTCAGCTGGACAGTGCTAGTGGAACAACATTCAGCTGGATCAGGGTGCTAGTGGAACAACATTCAGCTGGATCAGGGGTGCTAGTGGAGCAACATTCAGCTGATCACGGTGCTAGTGGAGCAACATTCAGCTGGATCACGGTGCTAGTGGAGCAACATTCAGCTGGATCATCATGGATAAACATTCAGCTGATCATGGTGCTAGTGGAGCAACATTCAGCTGGATCACGGTGCTAGTGGAGCAACATTCAGCTGGATCAGGGTGCTAGTGGAGCAACATTCAGCTGGATCATGGTGCTAGTGGAGCAACATTCAGCTGGATCACGGTGCTAGTGGAGCAACATTCAGCTGGATCAGGGTGCTAGTGGAGCAACATTCAGCTGGATCACGGTGCTAGTGGAGCAACATTCAGCTGATCACGGTGCTAGTGGAGCAACATTCAGCTGGATCACGGTGCTAGTGGAGCAACATTCAGCTGGATCACGGTGCTAGTGGAGCAACATTCAGCTGGATCACGGTGCTAGTGGAGCAACATTCAGCTGGATCAGGGTGCTAGTGGAGCAACATTCAGCTGGATCACGGTGCTAGTGGAGCAACATTCAGCTGGATCACGGTGCTAGTGAGCAACATTCAGCTGATCAGGGTGCTAGTGGAGCAACATTCAGCTGGATCACAGTGCTAGTGGAACAAATTCATTCAGCTGCAACATTCAGCTGGATCAGGTGCTAGTGGAACAACATTCAGCTGGATCAGGGTGCTAGTGGAGCAACATTCAGCTGATCAGGGTGCTAGTGGAGCAACATTCAGCTGGATCACGGTGCTAGTGGAGCAACATTCAGCTGGATCATGGTGCTAGTGGAGCAACATTCAGCTGATCACGGCTAATGGAGCAACATTCAGCTAGTGGAGCAACATTCAGCTGGATCAGGGTGCTAGTGGAGCAACATTCAGCTGGATCATGGTGCTAGTGGAGCAACATTCAGCTGGATCAGGGGTGCTAGTGGAGCAACATTCAGCTGATCTGGGTGCTAGTGGAGCAACATTCAGCTGGATCACGGTGCTAGTGGAGCAACATTCAGCTGCTAGTGGGATCATCAGGGTGCTAATGGAGCAACATTCAGCTGGATCACGCTAGTGGAAGCAACATTCAGCTGGATCACGGTGCTAGTGTGGAACAACATTCAGCTGGATCATGGTTCTAGTGGAGCAACATTCAGCTGGATCATGGTGCTAATGGAACAACATTCAGCTGGATCAGGTGCTAGTGGAACAACATTCAGCTGGATCAGGGTGCTAGTGGAGCAACATTCAGCTGATCTCAGGGTGCTAGTGGAACAACATTCAGCTGGATCATGGTCTAGTGGAGCAACACAGCTGGATCAGGTGCTAGTGGGCAACATTCAGCTGATAGGGTGCTAGTGGAGCAACATTCAGCTGATCACGGTGCTAGTGGAGCAACATTCAGCTGGATCACGGTGCTAGTGGAGCAACATTCAGCTGGATCAGGGTGCTAGTGGAGCAACATTCAGCTGGATCACGGTGCTGGTGGAGCAACATTCAGCTGGATCACGATGCTAGTGGAGCAACATTCAGCTGGATCCATGGTGCTAGTGGAACAACATTCAGCTGGATCAGGGTGCTAGTGGAGCAACATTCAGCTGGATCACGGCTGGTGAGCAACATTCAGCTGGATCAGGTGCTAGTGGAGCAACATTCAGCTGATCACAGTGCTAGTGGAGCAACATTCAGCTGGATCACGGTGCTAATGGAGCAACATTCAGCTGGATCCAAGGTGCTAGTGGGAACAACATTCAGCTGGATCAGGGTGCTAGTGGAACAACATTCAGCTGGATCAGGGTGCTAGTGGAGCAACATTTAGCTGGATCACGGTGCTAGTGGAACAACATTCAGCTGGATCAGGGTGCTAGTGAACAACATTCAGCTGGATCATGGTGCTAGTGGAACAACATTCAGCTGATCACGGTGCTAGTGGAACAACATTCAGCTGATCACGGTGCTAGTGGAACAACATTCAGCTGGATCACGGTTCTAGTGGAGCAACATTCAGCTGGATCACGGTGCTAGTGGAACAACATTCAGCTGGATCACGGTGCTAGTGGAGCAACATTCAGCTGGATCAAGGTGCTAGTGGAGCAACATTCAGCTGGATCATGGTTGCTAGTGTAGCAACATTCAGCTGGATCAGGGTGCTAGTGGAACAACATTCAGCTGGATCACGGTGCTAGTGGAGCAACATTCAGCTGGATCACGGTGCTAGTGGAGCAACATTCAGCTGGATCACGGTGCTAGTGGAACATTCAGCATCACAGTCAGCAACTGGATCAGGGTGCTAGTGGAGCAACATTCAGCTGATCACGGTGATAGCAACATTCAGCTGATCACGGTGCTAGTGGAGCAACATTCAGCTGGATCACGGTGCTAGTGGGCAACATTCAGCTGGATCACGGTGCTAGTGGA
>NC_068447.1:2346469-2495928 GCF_023373465.1 Oncorhynchus keta | reverse complement strand
TTCAACAGGGAAACCCTGATATAGACTGTCAACAGGCGGATTGGGAAACCCTGATATAGACTTTCAGCAGGCGGATTGGGAAACCCTGATATAGACTTTCAGCAGGCAGGCAACCTGATATAGACTTGGCGAAAACCCTGATATAGACTTTCAGCAGGCGGATTGGGAAACCCTGATATAGACTTTCAGCAGGCGGATTGGGCAAACCCTGATATAGACTGTCAACAGGCGGATTGGGAAACCCTGATATAGACTTTCAGCAGGCGGATTGGGAACCCTGATATAGACTGTCAACAGGCGGATTGGAAACCCTGATATAGACTTTCAGCAGGCGGATTGGGAAACCCTGATATAGACTTTCAGCAGGCGGATTGGGCAACCTGATATAGACTGTCAACAGGCGGATTGGGAAACCCTGATATAGACTTTCTCAGCAGGCGGATTGGGCAACCCTGATATAGACTTTCAGCAGGCGGATTGGGAAACCCTGATATAGACTTTCAGCAGGCGGATTGGGAAACCCTGATATAGACTGTCAACAGGCGGATTGGGAAACCCTGATATAGACTTTCAGCAGGCGGATTGGGAAACCCTGATATAGACTGTCAACAGGCGGATTAGGAAACCCTGATATAGACTTTCAGCAGGCGGATTGGGAAACCCTGATATAGACTTTCAGCAGGCGGATTGGGAAACCCTGATATAGACTTTCAGCAGGCGGATTGGGAAACCCTGATATAGACTGTCAACAGGCGGATTGGGAAACCCTGATATAGACTTTCAGCAGGCGGATTGGGAAACCCTGATATAGACTTTCAGAGGCGGATCAACAGGCGGATGGGAAACCCTGATATAGACTGTCAACAGGCGGATTGGGAAACCCTGATATAGACTTTCAGCAGGCGGATTGGGAAACCCTGATATAGACTTTCAGCAGGCGGATTGGGAAACCCTGATATAGACTTTCAGCAGGCGGATTGGGCAACCTGATATAGACTTTCAAGGCAGGGAAACCGGACTTGGGAAAACCCTGATATAGACTTTCAGCAGGCGGATTGGGAAACCCTGATATAGACTTTCAGGGCGGATTGGGAAACCCTGATATAGACTTTCAGCAGGCGGATTGGGCAACCTGATATAGACTGTCAACAGGCGGATTGGGAAACCCTGATATAGACTGTCAGCAGGCGGATTGGGAAACCCTGATATAGACTGTCAACAGGCGGATTGGGAAACCCTGATATAGACTTTCAGCAGGCGGATTGGGCAGCTTTCAGGGATTGGGAAACCCTGATATAGACTTGGGAAAACCCTGATATAGACTGTCAACAGGCGGATTGGGAAACCCTGATATAGACTTTCAGCAGGCGGATTGGGAAACCCTGATATAGACTTTCAGCAGGCGGACTTGGGAAACCCTGATATAGACTTTCAGCAGGCGGATTGGGAAACCCTGATATAGACTGTCAACAGGCGGATTGGGAAACCCTGATATAGACTTTCAGCAGGCGGATTGGGAAACCCTGATATAGACTGTCAACAGGCGGATTGGGAAACCCTGATATAGACTTTCAGCAGGCGGATTGGGCCCTGACCCAGGCGGATGATATAGACTTTCAACAGGCGGATTGGGAAATATAGACTTTCAACAGGCGGATTGGGAAACCCTGATAGACTTTCCCTGATATAGACTGTCAACAGGCGGATTGGGAAACCCTGATATAGACTGTCAACAGGCGGATTGGGAAACCCTGATATAGACTTTCAGCAGGCGGATTGGGAAACCCTGAAACCCTATAGACTTTCAACAGGCGGATTGGGAAACCCTGATATAGACTTTCAGCAGGCGGATTGGGAAACCCTGAACTTTCAGGGCGGATTGGGAAACCCTGATATAGACTTTCAGCAGGCGGATTGGGCAACCCTGATATAGACTTTCAACAGGCGGATTGGGAAACCCTGATATAGACTTTCAACAGGCGGATTGGGAAACCCTGATATAGACTGTCAACAGGCGGATTGGGAAACCCTGATATAGACTTTCAGCAGGCGGATTGGGAAACCCTGATATAGACTGTCAACAGGCGGATTGGGAAACCCTGATATAGACTTTCAGCAGGCGGATTGGGAAACCCTGATATAGACTTTCAGCAGGCGGATTGGGAAACCCTGATATAGACTTTCAGCAGGCGGATTGGGAAACCCTGATATAGACTTTCAGCAGGCGGATTGGGAAACCCTGATATAGACTTTCAGCAGGCGGATTGGGAAACCCTGATATAGACTGTCAACAGGCGGATTGGGAAACCCTGATATAGACTGTCAACAGGCGGATTGGGAAACCCTGATATAGACTGTCAACAGGCGGATTGGGAAACCCTGATATAGACTTTCAGCAGGCGGATTGGGAAACCCTGATATAGACTTTCAACAGGCGGATTGGGAAACCCTGGATTAGACTTTCAACAGGCGGATTGGGAAACCCTGATATAGACTTTCAACAGGCGGATTGGGAAACCCTGATATAGACTTTCAACAGGCGGATTGGGAAACCCTGGACTGTCAACAGGCGAAAACCCTGATATAGACTTTCAGCAGGCGGATTGGGAAACCCTGATATAGACTTTCAACAGGCGGATTGGGAAACCCTGATATAGACTGTCAACAGGCGGATTGGGAAACCCTGATATAGACTTTCAGCAGGCGGATTGGGAAACCCTGATATAGACTTTCAACAGGCGGATTGGGAAACCCTGATATAGACTGTCAACAGGCGGATTGGGAAACCCTGATATAGACTTTCAGCAGGCGGATTGGGAAACCCTGATATAGACTTTCAGCAGGCGGATTGGGCAACCCTGATATAGACTTTCAACAGGCGGATTGGGAAACCCTGATATAGACTGTCAACAGGCGGATTGGGAAACCCTGATATAGACTGTCAACAGGCGGATTGGGAAACCCTGATATAGACTGTCAACAGGCGGATTGGGAAACCCTGATATAGACTGTCAACAGGCGGATTGGGAAACCCTGATATAGACTGTCAACAGGCGGATTGGGAAACCCTGATATAGACTGTCAACAGGCGGATTGGGAAACCCTGATATAGACTGTCAGCAGGCGGATTGGGAAACCCTGATATAGACTTTCAGCAGGCGGATTGGGAAACCCTGATATAGACTGTCAACAGGCGGATTGGGAAACCCTGATATAGACTGTCAACAGGCGGATTGGGAAACCCTGATATAGACTGTCAACAGGCGGATTGGGAAACCCTGATATAGACTGTCAACAGGCGGATTGGGAAACCCTGATATAGACTGTCAACAGGCGGATTGGGAAACCCTGATATAGACTTTCAGCAGGCGGATTGGGAAACCCTGATATAGACTTTCAGCAGGCGGATTGGGAAACCCTGATATAGACTGTCAACAGGCGGATTGGGAAACCCTGATATAGACTTTCAGCAGGCGGATTGGGAAACCCTGATATAGACTTTCAGCAGGCGGATTGGGAAACCCTGATATAGACTTTCAACAGGCGGATTGGGAAACCCTGATATAGACTTTCAGCAGGCGGATTGGGAAACCCTGATATAGACTGTCAACAGGCGGATTGGGAAACCCTGATATAGACTTTCAGCAGGCGGATTGGGAAACCCTGATATAGACTGTCAACAGGCGGATTGGGAAACCCTGATATAGACTGTCAACAGGCGGATTGGGAAACCCTGATATAGACTGTCAACAGGCGGATTGGGAAACCCTGATATAGACTTTCAGCAGGCGGATTGGGAAACCCTGATATAGACTTTCAGCAGGCGGATTGGGAAACCCTGATATAGACTTTCAGCAGGCGGATTGGGAAACCCTGATACAGACTGTCAACAGGCGGATTGGGAAACCCTGATATAGACTTTCAACAGGCGGATTGGGCACCCCTGATATAGACTGTCAGCTACATAACACTATGACTGTAGCCTACAAATGAAAGTGTAGACTTAGTGACTGACTGACAGGTCCTTTTCCAACATTACAGAGTAAAAGATAAAACAGATCAAATAGAAAGTGATTTGACACAGTGAATAATGATAAGGACGAGTAAAAATAACATGGCTATATACAGGAAGTACCAGATAATAACATGGCTATATACAGGAAGTACCAGGTAATAACATGGTTATATACAGGGAGTACCAGGTAATAACATATATACAGGGAGTACCAGGTAATAACATGGCTATATACAGGGAGTACCAGGTAATAACATGGTTATATACAGGGAGTATCAGGTAATAACATGGCTATATACAGGAAGTACCAGGTAATAACATGGTTATATACAGGGAGTACCAGGTAATAACATGGTTATATACAGGGAGTACCAGGTAATAACATGGCTATATACAGGGAGTATCAGGTAATAACATGGCTATATACAGGGAGTATCAGGTAATAACATGGTTATATACAGGAGGTAATAACATGGCTATATACAGGAGGTAATAACATGGCTATATACAGTGAGGTAATAACATGGCTATATACAGGAGGTAATAACATGGCTATATACAGGGAGTATCAGGTAATAACATGGTTATATACAGGAGTACCAGGTAATAACATGGCTATATACAGGAAGTACCAGGTAATACCATGGCTATATACAGGAGGTAATAACATGGCTATATACAGGAGTACCAGGTAATAACATGGCTATATACAGGGAGTACCAGGTAATAACATGGCTATATACAGGGAGGGTAATAACATGGCTATATACAGGGAGGGTAATAACATGGATATATACAGGAGAGTAATAACATGGCTATATACAGGGAGGTAATAACATGGCTATATATAGGGAGGTAATAACATGGCTATATACAGGGAGTACTAGGTAATAACATGGCTATATACAGGGAGTACTAGGTAATAACATGGCTATATACAGGAGTACCAGGTAATAACATGGCTATATACAGGGAGTACCAGGTAATAACATGGTTATATACAGGGAGTACCAGGTAATAACATGGCTATATACAGGGAGGTAATAACATGGCTATATACAGGGAGGTAATAACATGGTTATATACAGGGAGTACCAGGTAATAACATTGCTATATACAGGAAGTACCAGGTAATAACATGGCTATATACAGGGAGTACCAGATAATAACATGGTTATATACAGGGAGGTAATAACATGGCTATATACAGGAAGTACCAGGTAATAACATGGCTATATACAGGGAGTACCAGGTAATAACATGGCTATATACAGGGAGGTAATAACATGGTTATATACAGGGAGTACCAGGTAATAACATGGCTATATACAGGGAGTACCAAATAATAACATGGTTATATACAGGGAGGTAATAACATGGCTATATACAGGAAGTACCAGGTAATAACATGGCTATATACAGGGAGTACCAGGTAATAACATGGCTACATACAGGGAGGTAATAACATGGCTATATACAGGGAGGTAATAACATGGTTATATACAGGGAGTACCAGGTAATAACATTGCTATATACAGGAAGTACCAGGTAATAACATGGCTATATACAGGGAGTACCAGATAATAACATGGTTATATACAGGGAGGTAATAACATGGCTATATACAGGAAGTACCAGGTAATAACATGGCTATATACAGGGAGTACCAGGTAATGACATGGCTATATACAGGGAGGTAATAACATGGTTATATACAGGAAGTACCAGGTAATAACATGGCTATATACAGGAAGTACCAGGTAATAACATGGCTATATACAGGGAGTACCAGGTAATAACATGGTTATATACAGGAAGTACCAGGTAATAACATGGCTATATACAGGGAGGTAATAACATGGTTATATACAGGTAGTACCAGGTAATAACATGGCTATATACAGGGAGGTAATAACATGGCTATATACAGGGAGGTAATAACATGGATATATACAGGGAGTACCAGGTAATAACATGGTTATATACAGGGGGTACCAGGTAATAACATGGCTATATACAGGGGGTACCAGGTAATAACATGGCTATATACAGGGAGGTAATAACATGGATATATATAGGAGTACCAGGTAATAACATGGCTATATACAGGAGGTAATAACCTATATATAGGGAGGTAATAACATGGCTATATACAGGGAGTACTAGGTAATAACATGGCTATATACAGGGAGTACTAGGTAATAACATGGCTATATACAGGGAGTACCAGGTAATAACATGGCTATATACAGGGAGTACCAGGTAATAACATGGTTATATACAGGGAGTACCAGGTAATAACATGGCTATATACAGGAAGTACCAGGTAATAACATGGCTATATACAGGGAGTACCAGGTAATAACATGGCTACATACAGGGAGGTAATAACATGGCTATATACAGGGAGGTAATAACATGGTTATATACAGGGAGTACCAGGTAATAACATTGCTATATACAGGAAGTACCAGGTAATAACATGGCTATATACAGGGAGTACCAGATAATAACATGGTTATATACAGGGAGGTAATAACATGGCTATATACAGGAAGTACCAGGTAATAACATGGCTATATACAGGGAGTACCAGGTAATAACATGGCTATATACAGGAGGTAATAACATGGTTATATACAGGAAGTACCAGGTAATAACATGGCTATATACAGGAGTACCAGGTAATAACAGGGAGTATCAGGTAATAACATGGCTATATACAGGAAGTACCAGGTAATAACATGGTTATATACAGGGAGTACCAGGCAATAACATGGTTATATATACAGGGAGTACCAGGTAATAACATGGTTATATACAGGAGTACCAGGCAATAACATGGTTATATATACAGGAGTACCAGGTAATAACATGGCTATATACAGGAAGCACCAGGTAATAACATGGCTATATACAGGGAGGTAATAACATGGCTATATACAGGAGGTAATAACATGGCTATATACAGGAGGTAATAACATGGCTATATACAGGAGGTAATATCATGGATATATACAGGGAGTACCAGGTAATAACATGGTTATATACAGGAGTGCCAGGTAATAACATGGCTATATACAGGAAGTACCAGGTAATAACATGGCTATATACAGGAGTATCAGGTAATAACATGGCTATATACAGGAAGTACCAGGTTATATACAGGAGTACATGGTTATATACAGGAGTACCAGATAATAACATGGCTATATACAGGGAGGTAATAACATGGCTATATACAGGAGGTAATAACATGGATATATATACAGGGAGTACCAGGTAATAACATGGCTATATACAGGGAGGTAATAACATGGCTATATATAGGAGGTAATAACATGGCTATATACAGGAGTACCAGGTAATAACATGGCTATATACAGGAGTACTAGGTAATAACATGGCTATATACAGGAGTACCAGGTAATAACATGGCTATATACAGGGAGTACCAGGTAATAACATGGCTATATACAGGGAGGTAATAACATGGCTATATACAGGAGTACCAGGTAATAACATGGCTATATACAGGGAGTACTAGGTAATAACATGGCTATATACAGGGAGTACCAGGTAATTACATGGCTATATACAGGAGTACCAGGTAATAACATGGCTATATACAGGGAGGTAATAACATGGCTATATACAGGAGGTAATAACATGGATATATACAGGAGTACCAGGTAATAACATGGCTATATACAGGGAGTACCAGGTAATAACATGGTTATATACAGGGAGTACCAGGTAATAACATGGTTATATACAGGAGTACCAGGTAATAACATGGCTATATACAGGAGTAACAGGTAATAACATGGCTATATACAGGAAGTACCAGGTAATAACATGGCTATATACAGGAGTACCAGGTAATAACATGGCTATATACAGGAGGTAATAACATGGCTATATATAGGAGGTAATAACATGGCTATATACAGGAGGTAATAACATGGCTATATACAGGGAGTACCAGGTAATAACATGGTTATATACAGGGAGTACCAGGTAATAACATGGCTATATACAGGAGGTAATAACATGGCTATATACAGGAGGTAATAACATGGATATATACAGGAGTACCAGGTAATAACATGGCTATATACAGGGAGGTAATAACATGGCTATATATAGGGAGGTAATAACATGGCTATATACAGGAGTACTAGGTAATAACATGGCTATATACAGGAGTACTAGGTAATAACATGGCTATATACAGGGAGTACCAGGTAATACCATGGCTATATACAGGGAGTACCAGGTAATAACATGGTTATATACATGGAGTACCAGGTAATAACATGGCTACATACAGGGAGGTAATAACATGGTTATATACAGGGAGTACCAGGTAATAACATGGTTATATACAGGAGTACCAGGTAATAACATGGCTATATACAGGGAGTACCAGGTAATAACATGGCTACATACAGGGAGGTAATAACATGGTTATATACAGGGAGTACCAGGTAATAACATGGTTATATACAGGGAGTACCAGGTAATAACATGGCTATATACAGGAAGTACCAGGTAATAACATGGCTACATACAGGGAGGTAATAACATGGTTATATACAGGGAGTACCAGGTAATAACATTGCTATATACAGGAAGTACCAGGTAATAACATGGCTATATACAGGGAGGTAATAACATGGTTATATACAGGAAGTACCAGGTAATAACATGGCTATATACAGGGAGTACCAGGTAATAACATGGCTATATACAGGGAGGTAATAACATGGTTATATACAGGAAGTACTAGGTAATAACATGGCTATATACAGGGAGTACCAGGTAATAACATGGCTATATACAGGGAGGTAATAACATGGTTATATACAGGAAGTACCAGGTAATAACATGGCTATATACAGGGAGGTAATAACATGGTTATATACAGGTAGTACCAGGTAATAACATGGCTATATACAGGGAGGTAATAACATGGCTATATACAGGGAGTACCAGGTAATAACATGACTATATACAGGAAGTACCAGGTAATAACATGGCTACATACAGGGAGTACCAGGTAATAACATGGCTATATACAGGAAGTACCAGGTAATAACATGACTATATACAGGAGGTAATAACATGGTTATATACAGGAGTACCAGGTAATAACATGGCTATATACAGGGAGTACCAGGTAATAACATGGTTATATACAGGGAGTACCAGGTAATAACATGGCTATATACAGTGAGGTATTAACATGGCTATACACAGGGAGTACCAGGTAATAACATGGTTATATACAGGAAGTACCAGGTAATAACATGGTTATACACAGGGAGTACCAGGTAATAACATGGCTATATACAGGGAGTACCAGGTAATAACATGGCTATATCCAGGGAGTACCAGGTAATAACATGGTTATATACAGGAAGTACCAGGTAATAACATGGCTATATACAGGGAGTACCAGGTAATAACATGACTATATACAGGAAGTACCAGGTAATAACATGGCTATATCCAGGGAGTACCAGGTAATAACATGGTTATATACAGGAAGTACCAGGTAATAACATGGCTATATACAGGGAGTACCAGGTAATAACATGACTATATACAGGAAGTACCAGGTAATAACATGGCTATATACAGGAAGTACCAGGTAATAACATGGATATATACAGGGAGTACCAGGTAGTAACATGGTTATATACAGGGAGTACCAGGTAATAACATGGCTATATACAGGGAGTACCAGGTAATAACATGGTTATATACAGGCTGTACCAGGTAATAACATGGCTATATACAGGGAGGTAATAACATAGTTATATACAGGGAGTACCAGGTAATAACATAGCTATATACAGGGAGTACCAGGTAATAACATGGTTATATACAGGAAGTACCAGGTAATAACATGGCTATATACAGGGAGGTAATAACATGGCTATATACAGGGAGTACCAGGTAATAACATGGCTATATCCAGGGAGTACCAGGTAATAACATGGCTATATACAGGGAGGTAATAACATGGATATATATACAGGGAGTACCAGGTAATAACATGGCTATATACAGGGAGGTAATAACATGGCTATATATAGGGAGGTAATAACATGGTTATATACAGGGAGTGCCAGGTAATAACATGGCTATATACAGGAAGTACCAGGTAATAACATGGCTATATACAGGGAGTATCAGGTAATAACATGGCTATATACAGGAAGTACCAGGTTATATACAGGAGGTAATAACATAGTTATATACAGGAGTACCAGGTAATAACATAGCTATATACAGGGAGTACCAGGTAATAACATGGTTATATACAGGAAGTACCAGGTAATAACATGGCTATATACAGGGAGGGTAATAACATGGCTATATACAGGGAGTACCAGGTAATAACATGGCTATATCCAGGGAGTACCAGGTAATAACATGGCTATATACAGGAGGTAATAACATGGATATATATACAGGGAGTACCAGGTAATAACATGGCTATATACAGGGAGGTAATAACATGGCTATATATAGGGAGGTAATAACATGGTTATATACAGGAGTGCCAGGTAATAACATGGCTATATACAGGGAGTACAGATAATAACATGGTTATATACAGGAGGTAATAACATGGCTATATACAGGAAGTACCAGGTAATAACATGGCTATATACAGGAGTACCAGGTAATAACATGGCTATATACAGGAGGTAATAACATGGTTATATACAGGGAGTACCAGGTAATAACATGGCTATATACAGGGAGTACCAAATAATAACATGGTTATATACAGGGAGGTAATAACATGGCTATATACAGGAAGTACCAGGTAATAACATGGCTATATACAGGGAGTACCAGGTAATAACATGGCTACATACAGGGAGGTAATAACATGGCTATATACAGGGAGGTAATAACATGGTTATATACAGGGAGTACCAGGTAATAACATTGCTATATACAGGAAGTACCAGGTAATAACATGGCTATATACAGGGAGTACCAGATAATAACATGGTTATATACAGGGAGGTAATAACATGGCTATATACAGGAAGTACCAGGTAATAACATGGCTATATACAGGGAGTACCAGGTAATGACATGGCTATATACAGGGAGGTAATAACATGGTTATATACAGGAAGTACCAGGTAATAACATGGCTATATACAGGAAGTACCAGGTAATAACATGGCTATATACAGGGAGTACCAGGTAATAACATGGTTATATACAGGAAGTACCAGGTAATAACATGGCTATATACAGGGAGGTAATACCATGGTTATATACAGGTAGTACCAGGTAATAACATGGCTATATACAGGGAGGTAATAACATGGCTATATACAGGGAGGTAATAACATGGATATATACAGGGAGTACCAGGTAATAACATGGTTATATACAGGGAGTACCAGGTAATAACATGGCTATATACAGGGAGGTAATAACATGGCTATATACAGGGAGGTAATAACATGGATATATACAGGGAGTACCAGGTAATAACATGGCTATATACAGGGAGGTAATAACATGGCTATATATAGGGAGGTAATAACATGGCTATATACAGGGAGGTAATAACATGGATATATACAGGGAGTACCAGGTAATAACATGGCTATATACAGGGAGGTAATAACATGGCTATATACAGGGAGTACCAGGTAATAACATGGTTATATACAGGAGTACCAGGTAATAACATGGCTATATACAGGAAGTACCAGGTAATAACATGGCTATATACAGGAGTACCAGGTAATAACATGGCTATATACAGGAGGTAATAACATGGCTATATACAGGGAGGTAATAACATGGTTATATACAGGAGTACCAGGTAATAACATGGCTATATACAGGAAGTACCAGGTAATAACATGGCTATATACAGGGAGTACCAGATAATAACATGGTTATATACAGGGAGGTAATAACATGGCTATATACAGGAAGTACCAGGTAATAACATGGCTATATACAGGGAGTACCAGGTAATAACATGGCTATATACAGGGAGGTAATAACATGGTTATATACAGGAAGTACCAGGTAATAACATGGCTATATACAGGGAGTACCAGGTAATAACAGGGAGTATCAGGTAATAACATGGCTATATACAGGAAGTACCAGGTAATAACATGGTTATATACAGGGAGTACCAGGCAATAACATGGTTATATATACAGGGAGTACCAGGTAATAACATGGTTATATACAGGGAGTACCAGGCAATAACATGGTTATATATACAGGGAGTACCAGGTAATAACATGGCTATATACAGGAAGCACCAGGTAATAACATGGCTATATACAGGGGGTACCAGGTAATAACATGGCTATATACAGGGAGGTAATATCATGGATATATACAGGGAGTACCAGGTAATAACATGGTTATATACAGGGAGTGCCAGGTAATAACATGGCTATATACAGGAAGTACCAGGTAATAACATGGCTATATACAGGGAGTATCAGGTAATAACATGGCTATATACAGGAAGTACCAGGTTATATACAGGGAGTACATGGTTATATACAGGGAGTACCAGATAATAACATGGCTATATACAGGGAGGTAATAACATGGCTATATACAGGGAGGTAATAACATGGATATATATACAGGGAGTACCAGGTAATAACATGGCTATATACAGGGAGGTAATAACATGGCTATATATAGGGAGGTAATAACATGGCTATATACAGGGAGTACCAGGTAATAACATGGCTATATACAGGAGTACTAGGTAATAACATGGCTATATACAGGGAGTACCAGGTAATAACATGGCTATATACAGGGAGTACCAGGTAATAACATGGCTATATACAGGGAGGTAATAACATGGCTATATACAGGGAGGTAATAACATGGCTATATACAGGAGTACTAGGTAATAACATGGCTATATACAGGGAGTACCAGGTAATAACATGGCTATATACAGGGAGTACCAGGTAATAACATGGCTATATACAGGGAGGTAATAACATGGCTATATACAGGGAGGTAATAACATGGATATATACAGGGAGTACCAGGTAATAACATGGCTATATACAGGGAGTACCAGGTAATAACATGGTTATATACAGGGAGTACCAGGTAATAACATGGTTATATACAGGGAGTACCAGGTAATAACATGGCTATATACAGGGAGTAACAGGTAATAACATGGCTATATACAGGAAGTACCAGGTAATAACATGGCTATATACGGGGAGTACCAGGTAATAACATGGTTATATACAGGGAGTACCAGGTAATAACATGGCTATATACAGGGAGGTAATAACATGGCTATATATAGGGAGGTAATAACATGGCTATATACAGGGAGGTAATAACATGGCTATATACAGGGAGTACCAGGTAATAACATGGTTATATACAGGGAGTACCAGGTAATAACATGGCTATATACAGGGAGGTAATAACATGGCTATATACAGGGAGGTAATAACATGGATATATACAGGGAGTACCAGGTAATAACATGGCTATATACAGGGAGGTAATAACATGGCTATATATAGGGAGGTAATAACATGGCTATATACAGGGAGTACTAGGTAATAACATGGCTATATACAGGGAGTACTAGGTAATAACATGGCTATATACAGGGAGTACCAGGTAATAACATGGCTATATACAGGGAGTACCAGGTAATAACATGGTTATATACAGGGAGTACCAGGTAATAACATGGCTACATACAGGGAGGTAATAACATGGTTATATACAGGGAGTACCAGGTAATAACATGGTTATATACAGGGAGTACCAGGTAATAACATGGCTATATACAGGAAGTACCAGGTAATAACATGGCTACATACAGGGAGGTAATAACATGGTTATATACAGGGAGTACCAGGTAATAACATGGCTATATACAGGGAGTACCAGGTAATAACATGGCTATATACAGGAAGTACCAGGTAATAACATGGCTATATACAGGGAGGTAATAACATGGTTATATACAGGGAGTACCAGGTAATAACATGGCTATATACAGGGAGTACCAGGTAATAACATGGCTATATACAGGGAGGTAATAACATGGTTATATACAGGAAGTACCAGGTAATAACATGGCTATATACAGGGAGTACCAGGTAATAACATGGCTATATACAGGGAGGTAATAACATGGTTATATACAGGAAGTACCAGGTAATAACATGGCTATATACAGGAAGTACCAGGTAATAACATGGCTATATACAGGGAGTACCAGGTAATAACATGGTTATATACAGGAAGTACCAGGTAATAACATGGCTATATACAGGGAGGTAATAACATGGTTATATACAGGTAGTACCAGGTAATAACATGGCTATATACAGGGAGGTAATAACATGGCTATATACAGGGAGTACCAGGTAATAACATGACTATATACAGGAAGTACCAGGTAATAACATGGCTACATACAGGGAGTACCAGGTAATAACATGGCTATATACAGGAAGTACCAGGTAATAACATGACTATATACAGGGAGGTAATAACATGGTTATATACAGGGAGTACCAGGTAATAACATGGCTATATACAGGGAGTACCAGGTAATAACATGGTTATATACAGGGAGTACCAGGTAATAACATGGCTATATACAGTGAGGTATTAACATGGCTATACACAGGGAGTACCAGGTAATAACATGGTTATATACAGGAAGTACCAGGTAATAACATGGTTATACACAGGGAGTACCAGGTAATAACATGGCTATATACAGGGAGTACCAGGTAATAACATGGCTATATCCAGGGAGTACCAGGTAATAACATGGTTATATACAGGAAGTACCAGGTAATAACATGGCTATATACAGGGAGTACCAGGTAATAACATGACTATATACAGGAAGTACCAGGTAATAACATGGCTATATCCAGGGAGTACCAGGTAATAACATGGTTATATACAGGAAGTACCAGGTAATAACATGGCTATATACAGGGAGTACCAGGTAATAACATGACTATATACAGGAAGTACCAGGTAATAACATGGCTATATACAGGAAGTACCAGGTAATAACATGGATATATACAGGGAGTACCAGGTAGTAACATGGTTATATACAGGGAGTACCAGGTAATAACATGGCTATATACAGGGAGTACCAGGTAATAACATGGTTATATACAGGAAGTACCAGGTAATAACATGGCTATATACAGGGAGGTAATAACATAGTTATATACAGGGAGTACCAGGTAATAACATAGCTATATACAGGGAGTACCAGGTAATAACATGGTTATATACAGGAAGTACCAGGTAATAACATGGCTATATACAGGGAGGTAATAACATGGCTATATACAGGGAGTACCAGGTAATAACATGGCTATATCCAGGGAGTACCAGGTAATAACATGGCTATATACAGGGAGGTAATAACATGGATATATATACAGGGAGTACCAGGTAATAACATGGCTATATACAGGGAGGTAATAACATGGCTATATATAGGGAGGTAATAACATGGTTATATACAGGAGTGCCAGGTAATAACATGGCTATATACAGGAAGTACCAGGTAATAACATGGCTATATACAGGGAGTATCAGGTAATAACATGGCTATATACAGGAAGTACCAGGTTATATACAGGGAGTACATGGTTATATACAGGGAGTACCAGGTAATAACATGGCTATATACAGGGAGGTAATAACATGGCTATATATAGGGAGGTAATAACATGGCTATATACAGGGAGTACCAGGTAATAACATGGCTATATACAGGAGTACCAGGTAATAACATGGCTATATACAGGGAGTACTAGGTAATAACATGGCTATATACAGGGAGTACCAGGTAATAACATGGCTATATACAGGGAGTACCAGGTAATAACATGGCTATATACAGGGAGGTAATAACATGGCTATATACAGGGAGGTAATAACATGGATATATACAGGGAGTACCAGGTAATAACATGGCTATATACAGGGAGTACCAGGTAATAACATGGTTATATACAGGGAGTACCAGGTAATAACATGGTTATATACAGGGAGTACCAGGTAATAACATGGCTATATACAGGGAGTACCAGGTAATAACATGGCTATATACAGGGAGGTAATAACATGGCTATATACAGGGAGTAACAGGTAATAACATGGCTATATACAGGAAGTACCAGGTAATAACATGGCTATATACAGGGAGTACCAGGTAATAACATGGCTATATACAGGGAGGTAATAACATGGCTATATACAGGGAGGTAATAACATGGCTATATACAGGGAGGTAATAACATGGCTATATACAGGGAGGTAATAACATGGCTATATATAGGGAGGTAATAACATGGCTATATACAGGGAGGTAATAACATGGATATATACAGGGAGTACCAGGTAATAACATGGCTATATACAGGGAGGTAATAACATACAGGAAGTACCAGGTAATAACATGGCTATATACAGGGAGTACCAGGTAATAACATGGCTATATACAGGAGGTAATAACATGGCTATATACAGGGAGTAACAGGTAATAACATGGCTATATACAGGAAGTACCAGGTAATAACATGGCTATATACAGGGAGTACCAGGTAATAACATGGCTATATACAGGAGGTAATAACATGGCTATATATAGGGAGGTAATAACATGGCTATATACAGGGAGGTAATAACATGGCTATATACAGGAGAGTAATAACATGGCTATATACAGGGAGGTAATAACATGGCTATATATAGGGAGGTAATAACATGGCTATATACAGGGAGGTAATAACATGGATATATACAGGGAGTACCAGGTAATAACATGGCTATATACAGGGAGGTAATAACATACAGGAAGTACCAGGTAATAACATGGCTATATACAGGGAGTACCAGGTAATAACATGGCTACATACAGGGAGGTAATAACATGGTTATATACAGGGAGTACCAGGTAATAACATGGTTATATACAGGGAGTACCAGGTAATAACATTGCTATATACAGGAAGTACCAGGTAATAACATGGCTATATACAGGGAGTACCAGATAATAACATGGTTATATACAGGGAGGTAATAACATACAGGAAGTACCAGGTAATAACATGGCTATATACAGGGAGTACCAGGTAATAACATGGCTACATACAGGGAGGTAATAACATGGTTATATACAGGGAGTACCAGGTAATAACATGGTTATATACAGGGAGTACCAGGTAATAACATGGCTATATACAGGAAGTACCAGGTAATAACATGGCTACATACAGGGAGGTAATAACATGGTTATATACAGGGAGTACCAGGTAATAACATTGCTATATACAGGAAGTACCAGGTAATAACATGGCTATATACAGGGAGGTAATAACATGGTTATATACAGGAAGTACCAGGTAATAACATGGCTATATACAGGGAGTACCAGGTAATAACATGGCTATATACAGGGAGGTAATAACATGGTTATATACAGGAAGTACCAGGTAATAACATGGCTATATACAGGGAGTACCAGGTAATAACATGGTTATATACAGGAAGTACCAGGTAATAACATGGCTATATACAGGGAGGTAATAACATGGTTATATACAGGTAGTACCAGGTAATAACATGGCTATATACAGGGAGGTAATAACATGGCTATATACAGGGAGTACCAGGTAATAACATGACTATATACAGGAAGTACCAGGTAATAACATGGCTACATACAGGGAGTACCAGGTAATAACATGGCTATATACAGGAAGTACCAGGTAATAACATGACTATATACAGGGAGGTAATAACATGGTTATATACAGGGAGTACCAGGTAATAACATGGCTATATACAGGGAGTACCAGGTAATAACATGGCTATATACAGGGAGTACCAGGTAATAACATGGCTATATACAGGGAGGTAATAACATGGTTATATACAGGAAGTACCAGGTAATAACATGGCTATATCCAGGGAGTACCAGGTAATAACATGGTTATATACAGGAAGTACCAGGTAATAACATGGCTATATACAGGGAGTACCAGGTAATAACATGACTATATACAGGAAGTACCAGGTAATAACATGGCTATATCCAGGGAGTACCAGGTAATAACATGGTTATATACAGGAAGTACCAGGTAATAACATGGCTATATACAGGGAGTACCAGGTAATAACATGACTATATACAGGAAGTACCAGGTAATAACATGGCTATATACAGGAAGTACCAGGTAATAACATGGATATATACAGGGAGTACCAGGTAGTAACATGGTTATATACAGGAGTACCAGGTAATAACATGGCTATATACAGGAGTACCAGGTAATAACATGGTTATATACAGGCTGTACCAGGTAATAACATGGCTATATACAGGGAGGTAATAACATAGTTATATACAGGGAGTACCAGGTAATAACATAGCTATATACAGGAGTACAAGGTAATAACATGGTTATATACAGGAAGTACCAGGTAATAACATGGCTATATACAGGAGGTAATAACATGGCTATATACAGGGAGTACCAGGTAATAACATGGCTATATCCAGGAGTACCAGGTAATAACATGGCTATATACAGGGAGGTAATAACATGGATATATATACAGGGAGTACCAGGTAATAACATGGCTATATACAGGGAGGTAATAACATGGCTATATATAGGGAGGTAATAACATGGTTATATACAGGGAGTGCCAGGTAATAACATGGCTATATACAGGAAGTACCAGGTAATAACATGGCTATATACAGGGAGTATCAGGTAATAACATGGCTATATACAGGAAGTACCAGGTTATATACAGGAGTACATGGTTATATACAGGAGTACCAGGTAATAACATGGCTATATACAGGAGGTAATAACATGGCTATATATAGGGAGGTAATAACATGGCTATATACAGGAGTACCAGGTAATAACATGGCTATATACAGGAGTACTAGGTAATAACATGGCTATATACAGGAGTACCAGGTAATAACATGGCTATATACAGGGAGTACCAGGTAATAACATGGCTATATACAGGAGGTAATAACATGGCTATATACAGGAGGGTAATAACATGGATATATACAGGGAGTACCAGGTAATAACATGGTTATATACAGGGAGTACCAGGTAATAACATGGTTATATACAGGGAGTACCAGGTAATAACATGGTTATATACAGGGAGTACCAGGTAATAACATGGTTATATACAGGGAGTACCAGGTAATAACATGGCTATATACAGGGAGTAACAGGTAATAACATGGCTATATACGGGGAGTACCAGGTAATAACATGGCTATATACAGGGAGGTAATAACATGGCTATATACAGGGAGTAACAGGTAATAACATGGCTATATACAGGAAGTACCAGGTAATAACATGGCTATATACAGGGAGTACCAGGTAATAACATGGCTATATACAGGGAGGTAATAACATGGCTATATACAGGGAGGTAATAACATGGATATATACAGGGAGTACCAGGTAATAACATGGCTATATACAGGGAGGTAATAACATGGCTATATACAGGGAGGTAATAACATGGCTATATACAGGGAGGTAATAACATGGCTATATATAGGGAGGTAATAACATGGCTATATACAGGGAGGTAATAACATGGATATATACAGGGAGTACCAGGTAATAACATGGCTATATACAGGGAGGTAATAACATACAGGAAGTACCAGGTAATAACATGGCTATATACAGGGAGTACCAGGTAATAACATGGCTACATACAGGGAGGTAATAACATGGTTATATACAGGGAGTACCAGGTAATAACATTGTTATATACAGGGAGTACCAGGTAATAACATTGCTATATACAGGAAGTACCAGGTAATAACATGGCTATATACAGGGAGTACCAGATAATAACATGGTTATATACAGGGAGGTAATAACATACAGGAAGTACCAGGTAATAACATGGCTATATACAGGGAGTACCAGGTAATAACATGGCTACATACAGGGAGGTAATAACATGGTTATATACAGGGAGTACCAGGTAATAACATGGTTATATACAGGAGTACCAGGTAATAACATGGCTATATACAGGAAGTACCAGGTAATAACATGGCTACATACAGGAGGTAATAACATGGTTATATACAGGGAGTACCAGGTAATAACATTGCTATATACAGGAAGTACCAGGTAATAACATGGCTATATACAGGGAGGTAATAACATGGTTATATACAGGAAGTACCAGGTAATAACATGGCTATATACAGGAGTACCAGGTAATAACATGGCTATATACAGGAGGTAATAACATGGTTATATACAGGAAGTACCAGGTAATAACATGGCTATATACAGGAGTACCAGGTAATAACATGGTTATATACAGGAAGTACCAGGTAATAACATGGCTATATACAGGAGGTAATAACATGGTTATATACAGGTAGTACCAGGTAATAACATGGCTATATACAGGAGGTAATAACATGGCTATATACAGGAGTACCAGGTAATAACATGACTATATACAGGAAGTACCAGGTAATAACATGGCTACATACAGGGAGTACCAGGTAATAACATGGCTATATACAGGAAGTACCAGGTAATAACATGACTATATACAGGAGTACCAGGTAATAACATGGTTATATACAGGAGTACCAGGTAATAACATGGCTATATACAGGGAGTACCAGGTAATAACATGGTTATATACAGGGAGTACCAGGTAATAACATGGCTATATACAGTGAGGTATTAACATGGCTATACACAGGGAGTACCAGGTAATAACATGGTTATATACAGGAAGTACCAGGTAATAACATGGTTATACACAGGGAGTACCAGGTAATAACATGGTTATATACAGGAAATACCAGGTAATAACATGGCTATATACAGGGAGTACCAGGTAATAACATGGCTATATCCAGGGAGTACCAGGTAATAACATGGTTATATACAGGAAGTACCAGGTAATAACATGGCTATATACAGGAGTACCAGGTAATAACATGACTATATACAGGAAGTACCAGGTAATAACATGGCTATATCCAGGAGTACCAGGTAATAACATGGTTATATACAGGAAGTACCAGGTAATAACATGGCTATATACAGGAGTACCAGGTAATAACATGACTATATACAGGAAGTACCAGGTAATAACATGGCTATATACAGGAAGTACCAGGTAATAACATGGATATATACAGGGAGTACCAGGTAGTAACATGGTTATATACAGGGAGTACCAGGTAATAACATGGCTATATACAGGGAGTACCAGGTAATAACATGGTTATATACAGGCTGTACCAGGTAATAACATGGCTATATACAGGGAGGTAATAACATAGTTATATACAGGGAGTACCAGGTAATAACATAGCTATATACAGGGAGTACAAGGTAATAACATGGTTATATACAGGAAGTACCAGGTAATAACATGGCTATATACAGGGAGGTAATAACATGGCTATATACAGGGAGTACCAGGTAATAACATGGCTATATCCAGGGAGTACCAGGTAATAACATGGCTATATACAGGGAGGTAATAACATGGATATATATACAGGGAGTACCAGGTAATAACATGGCTATATACAGGGAGGTAATAACATGGCTATATATAGGGAGGTAATAACATGGTTATATACAGGGAGTGCCAGGTAATAACATGGCTATATACAGGAAGTACCAGGTAATAACATGGCTATATACAGGGAGTATCAGGTAATAACATGGCTATATACAGGAAGTACCAGGTTATATACAGGGAGTACATGGTTATATACAGGGAGTACCAGGTAATAACATGGCTATATACAGGGAGGTAATAACATGGCTATATATAGGGAGGTAATAACATGGCTATATACAGGGAGTACCAGGTAATAACATGGCTATATACAGGGAGTACTAGGTAATAACATGGCTATATACAGGGAGTACCAGGTAATAACATGGCTATATACAGGGAGTACCAGGTAATAACATGGCTATATACAGGGAGGTAATAACATGGCTATATACAGGGAGGTAATAACATGGATATATACAGGGAGTACCAGGTAATAACATGGCTATATACAGGGAGTACCAGGTAATAACATGGCTATATACAGGGAGTACCAGGTAATAACATGGTTATATACAGGAGTACCAGGTAATAACATGGTTATATACAGGAGTACCAGGTAATAACATGGTTATATACAGGGAGTACCAGGTAATAACATGGTTATATACAGGGAGTACCAGGTAATAACATGGCTATATACAGGAGTAACAGGTAATAACATGGCTATATACGGGAGTACCAGGTAATAACATGGCTATATACAGGAAGTACCAGGTAATACATGGCTATATACAGGGAGTACCAGGTAATAACATGGCTATATACAGGAGGTAATAACATGGCTATATACAGGAAGTAACAGGTAATAACATGGCTATATACAGGGAGGTAATAACATGGCTATATACAGGGAGGTAATAACATGGATATATACAGGAGTACCAGGTAATAACATGGCTATATACAGGAGTACCAGGTAATAACATGGCTATATATAGGAGGTAATAACATGGCTATATACAGGGAGTACTAGGGTAATAACATGGCTATATACAGGAGTACTAGGTAATAACATGGCTATATACAGGGAGTACCAGTTAATAACATGGCTATATACAGGAGTACCAGTTAATAACATGGTTATATACAGGAGTACCAGGTAATAACATGGCTATATACAGGGAGTACCAGGTAATAACATGGCTATATACAGGGAGGTAATAACATGGCTATATACAGGGAGGTAATAACATGGCTATATACAGGGAGGTAATAACATGGATATATACAGGGAGTACCAGGTAATAACATGGCTATATACAGGGAGGTAATAACATGGCTATATATAGGGAGGTAATAACATGGCTATATACAGGGAGTACTAGGTAATAACATGGCTATATACAGGGAGTACTAGGTAATAACATGGCTATATACAGGGAGTACCAGTTAATAACATGGCTATATACAGGGAGTACCAGGTAATAACATGGTTATATACAGGGAGTACCAGGTAATAACATGGCTATATACAGGAAGTACCAGGTAATAACATGGCTATATACAGGGAGTACCAGGTAATAACATGGCTACATACAGGGAGGTAATAACATGGCTATATACAGGGAGGTAATAACATGGTTATATACAGGGAGTACCAGGTAATAACATTGCTATATACAGGAAGTACCAGGTAATAACATGGCTATATACAGGGAGTACCAGATAATAACATGGTTATATACAGGGAGGTAATAACATGGCTATATACAGGAAGTACCAGGTAATAACATGGCTATATACAGGAGTACCAGGTAATAACATGGCTATATACAGGGATGTAATAACATGGTTATATACAGGAGTACCAGGTAATAACATGGCTATATACAGGGAGTACCAAATAATAACATGGTTATATACAGGGAGGTAATAACATGGCTATATACAGGAAGTACCAGGTAATAACATGGCTATATACAGGGAGTACCAGGTAATAACATGGCTACATACAGGGAGGTAATAACATGGCTATATACAGGGAGGTAATAACATGGTTATATACAGGGAGTACCAGGTAATAACATTGCTATATACAGGAAGTACCAGGTAATAACATGGCTATATACAGGGAGTACCAGATAATAACATGGTTATATACAGGGAGGTAATAACATGGCTATATACAGGAAGTACCAGGTAATAACATGGCTATATACAGGAGTACCAGGTAATGACATGGCTATATACAGGAGGTAATAACATGGTTATATACAGGAAGTACCAGGTAATAACATGGCTATATACAGGAAGTACCAGGTAATAACATGGCTATATACAGGAGTACCAGGTAATAACATGGTTATATACAGGAAGTACCAGGTAATAACATGGCTATATACAGGAGTACCAGTAATAACATGGTTATATACAGGTAGTACCAGGTAATAACATGGCTATATACAGGAGGTAATAACATGGCTATATACAGGGAGGTAATAACATGGATATATACAGGGAGTACCAGGTAATAACATGGTTATATACAGGGGTACCAGGTAATAACATGGCTATATACAGGAGGTAATAACATGGATATATACAGGGAGTACCAGGTAATAACATGGCTATATACAGGGGAGGTAATAACATGGCTATATATAGGGAGGTAATAACATGGCTATATACAGGAGTACCAGGTAATAACATGGCTATATACAGGAGTACTAGGTAATAACATGGCTATATACAGGGAGTACCAGATAATAACATGGTTATATACAGGAGTACCAGTAATAACATGGTTATATACAGGAAATACCAGGTAATAACATGGCTATATACAGGAGAGGTAATAACATGGCTATATACAGGAGTACCAGGTAATAACATGGCTATATACAGGAGGTAATAACATGGTTATATACAGGAAATACCAGGTAATAACATGGCTATATACAGGGAGTACCAGGTAATAACATGGCTATATCCAGGGAGTACCAGGTAATAACATGGTTATATACAGGAAGTACCAGGTAATAACATGGCTATATACAGTGAGGTATTAACATGGCTATACACAGGGAGTACCAGGTAATAACATGGTTATATACAGGAAGTACCAGGTAATAACATGGTTATATACAGGGAGTACCAGGTAATAACATGGCTATATACAGGAAGTACCAGGTAATAACATGGCTATATACAGGGAGTACCAGGTAATAACATGGCTACATACAGGGAGGTAATAACATGGCTATATACAGGGAGGTAATAACATGGTTATATACAGGGAGTACCAGGTAATAACATTGCTATATACAGGAAGTACCAGGTAATAACATGGCTATATACAGGGAGTACCAGATAATAACATGGCTATATACAGGGAGTACCAGGTAATAACATGGCTATATACAGGAAGTACCAGGTAATAACATGGCTATATACAGGAGTACCAGGTAATAACATGGCTATATACAGGAGGTAATAACATGGTTATATACAGGGAGTACCAGGTAATAACATGGCTATATACAGGGAGTACCAGGTAATAACATGGTTATATACAGGAAGTACCAGGTAATAACATGGCTATATACAGGGAGGTAATAACATGGTTATATACAGGTAGTACCAGGTAATAACATGGCTATATACAGGGAGGTAATAACATGGCTATATACAGGGAGGTAATAACATGGATATATACAGGGAGTACCAGGTAATAACATGGTTATATACAGGGAGTACCAGGTAATAACATGGCTATATACAGGGAGGTAATAACATGGTTATATACAGGGAGTACCAGGTAATAACATGGCTATATACAGGGAGGTAATAACATGGCTATATACAGGGAGGTAATAACACGGATATATACAGGGAGTACCAGGTAATAACATGGCTATATACAGGGAGGTAATAACATGGCTATATATAGGGAGGTAATAACATGGCTATATACAGGGAGTACTAGGTAATAACATGGCTATATACAGGGAGTACTAGGTAATAACATGGCTATATACAGGGAGTACCAGGTAATAACATGGCTATATACAGGGAGTACCAGGTAATAACATGGTTATATACAGGAAGTACCAGGTAATAACATGGCTACATACAGGGAGGTAATAACATGGCTATACACAGGGAGGTTATAACATGGTTATACACAGGGAGTACCAGGTAATAACATGGTTATATACAGGAAATACCAGGTAATAACATGGCTATATACAGGGAGTACCAGGTAATAACATGGCTATATCCAGGGAGTACCAGGTAATAACATGGTTATATACAGGAGTACCAGGTAATAACATGGTTATATACAGGGAGTACCAGGTAATAACATGGTTATATACAGGGAGTACCAGGTAATAACATGGCTATATACAGGGAGTACCAGGTAATAACAGGGAGTATCAGGTAATAACATGGCTATATACAGGAAGTACCAGGTAATAACATGGTTATATACAGGAAGTACCAGGTAATAACATGGCTATATACAGGAAGTACCAGGTAATAACATGGAGTATAAGGTAATAACATGGTTATATACAGGAAGTACCAGGTAATAACATGGCTATATACAGGGAGGTAATAACATGGATATATACAGGGAGTACCAGGTAATAACATGCCTATATACAGGAAGTACCAGGTAATAACATGGCTATATACAGGGAGTACCAGGTAATAACATGGTTATATACAGGAAGTACCAGGTAATAACATGGCTATATACAGGAGGGTAATAACATGGCTATATACAGGTAGTACCAGGTAATAACATGGCTATATACAGGAGGTAATAACATGGCTATATACAGGAGGTAATAACATGGATATATACAGGAGTACCAGGTAATAACATGGTTATATACAGGGAGTACCAGGTAATAACATGGCTATATACAGGAGGGTAATAACATGGCTATATACAGGAGGTAATAACATATATAGGAGTACCAGGTAATAACATGGCTATATACAGGGAGGTAATAACATGGCTAGGGAGGTAATAACATGGCTATATACAGGGAGTACTAGGTAATAACATGGCTATATACAGGGAGTACTAGGTAATAACATGGCTATATACAGGAGTACCAGGTAATAACATGGCTATATACAGGGAGTACCAGGTAATAACATGGTTATATACAGGAGTACCAGGTAATAACATGGTTATATACAGGAGTACCAGGTAATAACATGGCTATATACAGGAGTACCAGGTAATAACATGGCTACATACAGGAGGTAATAACATGGCTATATACAGGAGTACCAGGTAATAACATGGCTACATACAGGAGGTAATAACATGGTTATATACAGGGAGTACCAGGTAATAACATTGCTATATACAGGAAGTACCAGGTAATAACATGGCTATATACAGGGAGTACCAGATAATAACATGGTTATATACAGGGAGGTAATAACATGGCTATATACAGGAAGTACCAGGTAATAACATGGCTATATACAGGGAGTACCAGGTAATAACATGGCTATATACAGGGAGGTAATAACATGGTTATATACAGGAAGTACCAGGTAATAACATGGCTATATACAGGGAGTACCAGGTAATAACATGGCTACATACAGGGAGGTAATAACATGGCTATATACAGGGAGGTAATAACATGGTTATATACAGGGAGTACCAGGTAATAACATTGCTATATACAGGAAGTACCAGGTAATAACATGGCTATATACAGGGAGTACCAGATAATAACATGGTTATATACAGGGAGGTAATAACATGGCTATATACAGGAAGTACCAGGTAATAACATGGCTATATACAGGGAGTACCAGGTAATAACATGGCTATATACAGGGAGGTAATAACATGGTTATATACAGGAAGTACCAGGTAATAACATGGCTATATACAGGAAGGTAATAACATGACTATATACAGGAAGTACCAGGTAATAACATGGCTACATACAGGGAGTACCAGGTAATAACATGGCTATATACAGGAAGTACCAGGTAATAACATGACTATATACAGGAGGTAATAACATGGTTATATACAGGGAGTACCAGGTAATAACATGGTTATATACAGGAAGTACCAGGTAATAACATGGCTATATACAGGGAGGTAATAACATGGTTATATACAGGTAGTACCAGGTAATAACATGGCTATATACAGGGAGGTAATAACATGGCTATATCCAGGGAGTACCAGGTAATAACATGGTTATATACAGGGAGTACCAGGTAATAACATGGTTATATACAGGAAGTACCAGGTAATAACATGGCTACATACAGGGAGGTAATAACATGGCTATACACAGGGAGGTTATAACATGGTTATACACAGGGAGTACCAGGTAATAACATGGTTATATACAGGAAATACCAGGTAATAACATGGCTATATACAGGGAGTACCAGGTAATAACATGGCTATATCCAGGGAGTACCAGGTAATAACATGGTTATATACAGGAGTACCAGGTAATAACATGGCCATATACAGGAGTACCAGGTAATAACATGGTTATATACAGGGAGTACCAGGTAATAACATGGCTATATACAGGAGTACCAGGTAATAACAGGAGTATCAGGTAATAACATGGCTATATACAGGAAGTACCAGGTAATAACATGGTTATATACAGGAAGTACCAGGTAATAACATGGCTATATACAGGGAGTACCAGGTAATAACATGGCTATATACAGGAGTATCAGGTAATAACATGGCTATATACAGGAGTACCAGGTAATAACAGGGAGTATCAGGTAATAACATGGCTATATACAGGAAGTACCAGGTAATAACATGGTTATATACAGGAAGTACCAGGTAATAACATGGCTATATACAGGGAGTACCAGGTAATAACATGGTTCTATACAGGAGTACCAGGTAATAACATGGCTATATACAGGGAGGTAATAACATGGCTATATACAGGAGGTAATAACATGGATATATACAGGGAGTACCAGGTAATAACATGGCTATATACAGGAGGTAATAACATGGCTATATACAGGAGGTAATAACATGGATATATACAGGAAGTACCAGGTAATAACATGGCTATATACAGGGAGTACCAGGTAATAACATGGCTATATACAAGGAGGTAATAACATGGCTATATACAGGGAGTACCAGGTAATAACATGGCTATATACAGGGAGTACTAGGTAATAACATGGCTATATACAGGAGGTAATAACATGGTTATATACAGGAGTACCAGGTAATAACATGGCTATATACAGGGAGTAACAGGTAATAACATGGCTATATACAGGAAGTACCAGGTAATAACATGGCTATATACATGGAGTACCAGGTAATAACATGGCTACATACAGGAGGTAATAACATGGCTATATACAGGAAGTACCAGGTAATAACATGGCTATATACAGGAGTACCAGGTAATAACATGGCTACATACAGGAGGTAATAACATGGCTATATACAGGGAGGTAATAACATGGTTATATACAGGAGTACCAGGTAATAACATGGTTATATACAGGAGTACCAGATAGTAACATGGCTATATACGGGGAGTACCAGGTAATAACATGGCTATATACAGGAAGTACCAGGTAATAACATGGCTATATACAGGAGTACCAGGTAATAACATGGTTATATACAGGAAGTACCAGGTAATAACATGGCTATATACAGGAGTACCAGGTAATAACATGGTTATATACAGGAAGTACCAGGTAATAACATGGCTATATACAGGGAGGTAATAACATGGTTATATACAGGTAGTACCAGGTAATAACATGGCTATATACAGGAGGTAATAACATGGCTATATCCAGGAGTACCAGGTAATAACATGGTTATATACAGGAGTACCAGGTAATAACATGGCTATATACAGGAGGTAATAACATGGTTATATACAGGAGTACCAGGTAATAACATGGCTATATACAGGAGTACCAGGTAATAACATGGCTATATACAGGAGGTAATAACATGGTTATATACAGGAAGTACCAGGTAATAACATGGCTACATACAGGGAGGTAATAACATGGCTATATACAGGAGGTAATAACATGGTTATATACAGGAAGCACCAGGTAATAACATGGCTATATACAGGAGTTCCAGGTAATAACATGGTTATATACAGGAGTACCAGGTAATTACATGACTATATACAGGAAGTACCAGGTAATAACATGGCTACATACAGGAGGTAATAACATGGCTATATACAGGGAGGTAATAACATGGTTATATACAGGAAGTACCAGGTAATAACATGGCTATATACAGGAGTTCCAGGTAATAACATGGCTATATACAGGTAGTACCAGGTAATAACATGGCTATATACAGGAGGTAATAACATGGCTATATCCAGGAGTACCAGGTAATAACATGGTTATATACAGGAGTACCAGGTAATAACATGGCTATATACAGGGAGGTAATAACATGGTTATATACAGGAGTACCAGTTAATAACATGGCTATATACAGGAGTACCAGGTAATAACATGACTATATACAGGAAGTACCAGGTAATAACATGGCTACATACAGGAGGTAATAACATGGCTATACACAGGGAGGTAATAACATGGTTATATACAGGAGTACCAGGTAATAACATGGCTATATACAGGAGTACCAGGTAATAACATGGCTATATACAGGGAGGTAATAACATGGTTATATACATGGAGTACCAGGTAATAACATGGCTATATACAGGGAGTACCAGGTAATAACATGGCTATACACAGGGAGTACCAGGTAATAACATGGCTACATACAGGAGGTAATAACATGGCTATATACAGGAGGTAATAACATGGTTATATACAGGAAGTACCAGGTAATAACATGGCTATATACAGGAGTTCCAGGTAATAACATGGCTATATACAGGTAGTACCAGGTAATAACATGGCTATATACAGGGAGGTAATAACATGGCTATATCCAGGAGTACCAGGTAATAACATGGTTATATACAGGGAGTACCAGGTAATAACATGGCTATATACAGGAGGTAATAACATGGTTATATACAGGAGTACCAGTTAATAACATGGCTATATACAGGAGTACCAGGTAATAACATGACTATATACAGGAAGTACCAGGTAATAACATGGCTACATACAGGAGGTAATAACATGGCTATACACAGGAGGTAATAACATGGTTATATACAGGAGTACCAGGTAATAACATGGCTATATACAGGAGTACCAGGTAATAACATGGCTATATACAGGGAGGTAATAACATGGTTATATACAGGAGTACCAGGTAATAACATGGTTATATACAGGAGTACCAGATAGTAACATGGCTATATACGGGGAGTACCAGGTAATAACATGGCTATATACAGGAAGTACCAGGTAATAACATGGCTATATACAGGAGTACCAGGTAATAACATGGTTATATACAGGAAGTACCAGGTAATAACATGGCTATATACAGGAGTACCAGGTAATAACATGGTTATATACAGGAAGTACCAGGTAATAACATGGCTATATACAGGAGGTAATAACATGGTTATATACAGGTAGTACCAGGTAATAACATGGCTATATACAGGGAGGTAATAACATGGCTATATCCAGGAGTACCAGGTAATAACATGGTTATATACAGGAGTACCAGGTAATAACATGGCTATATACAGGGAGGTAATAACATGGTTATATACAGGGAGTACCAGGTAATAACATGGCTATATACAGGAGTACCAGGTAATAACATGGCTATATACAGGAGGGTAATAACATGGTTATATACAGGAAGTACCAGGTAATAACATGGCTACATACAGGGAGGTAATAACATGGCTATATACAGGGAGGTAATAACATGGTTATATACAGGAAGTACCAGGTAATAACATGGCTATATACAGGGATTTCCAGGTAATAACATGGTTATATACAGGGAGTACCAGGTAATTACATGACTATATACAGGAAGTACCAGGTAATAACATGGCTACATACAGGGAGGTAATAACATGGCTATATACAGGGAGGTAATAACATGGTTATATACAGGAAGTACCAGGTAATAACATGGCTATATACAGGGAGTTCCAGGTAATAACATGGCTATATACAGGTAGTACCAGGTAATAACATGGCCATATACAGGGAGTACCAGGTAATAACATGGTTATATACAGGGAGTACCAGGAAATAACATGGCTATATACAGGAAGTACCAGGTAATAACATGGTTATATACAGGGAGGTAATAACATGGTTATATACAGGGAGTACCAGGTAATAACATGACTATATACAGGAAGTACCAGGTAATAACATGGCTACATACAGGAGGTAATAACATGGCTATACACAGGGAGGTAATAACATGGTTATATACAGGAGTACCAGGTAATAACATGGCTATATACAGGGAGTACCAGGTAATAACATGGCTATATACAGGAGGTAATAACATGGTTATATACATGGAGTACCAGGTAATAACATGGCTATATACAGGAGTACCAGGTAATAACATGGCTATACACAGGAGTACCAGGTAATAACATGGTTATATACAGGGAGTACTAGGTAGTAACATGGTTATATACAGGAGTACTAGGTAATAACATGGTTATATACAGGAAGTACCAGGTAATAACATGGCTACATACAGGGAGGTAATAACATGGCTATACACAGGAGGTAATAACATGGTTATACACAGGGAGTACCAGGTAATAACATGGTTATATACAGGAAATACCAGGTAATAACATGGCTATATACAGGAGTACCAGGTAATAACATGGCTATATCCAGGAGTACCAGGTAATAACATGGTTATATACAGGAGTACCAGGTAATAACATGGCCATATACAGGAGTACCAGGTAATAACATGGTTATATGCAGGAGTACCAGGTAATAACATGGCTATATACAGGAAGTACCAGGTAATAACAGGGAGTATCAGGTAATAACATGGCTATATACAGGAAGTACCAGGTAATAACATGGTTATATACAGGAAGTACCAGGTAATAACATGGCTATATACAGGAGTACCAGGTAATAACATGGCTATATACAGGGAGTACCAGGTAATAACATGGTTATATACAGGAGTACCAGGTAATAACATGGCCATATACAGGAGTACCAGGTAATAACATGGCTATATACAGGAGTATCAGGTAATAACATGGCTATATACAGGAGTACCAGGTAATAACAGGAGTATCAGGTAATAACATGGCTATATACAGGAAGTACCAGGTAATAACATGGTTCTATACAGGAGTACCAGGTAATAACATGGCTATATACAGGAGGTAATAACATGGCTATATACAGGAGGTAATAACATGGCTATATACAGGAGGTAATAACATGGCTATATACAGGAGGTAATAACATGGATATATACAGGAGTACCAGGTAATAACATGGCTATATACAGGAGGTAATAACATGGCTATATACAGGGAGGTAATAACATGGATATATACAGGAAGTACCAGGTAATAACATGGTTATATACAGGGAGTACCAGGTAATAACATGGCTATATACAGGAGGTAATAACATGGCTATATACAGGGAGTACCAGGTAATAACATGGCTATATACAGGGAGTACTAGGTAATAACATGGCTATATACAGGAGTACCAGTTAATAACATGGTTATATACAGGAGTACCAGGTAATAACATGGCTATATACAGGAGGTAATAACATGGTTATATACAGGAGTACCAGGTAATAACATGGCTATATACAGGGAGTAACAGGTAATAACATGGCTATATACAGGAAGTACCAGGTAATAACATGGCTATATACGGGGAGTACCAGGTAATAACATGGCTACATACAGGAGGTAATAACATGGCTATATACAGGAAGTACCAGGTAATAACATGGCTATATACAGGGAGTACCAGGTAATAACATGGCTACATACAGGGAGGTAATAACATGGCTATATACAGGAGGTAATAACATGGTTATATACAGGAGTACCAGGTAATAACATGGTTATATACAGGGAGTACCAGATAATAACATGGCTATATACGGGAGTACCAGGTAATAACATGGCTATATACAGGAAGTACCAGGTAATAACATGGCTATATACAGGAGTACCAGGTAATAACATGGTTATATACAGGAAGTACCAGGTAATAACATGGCTATATACAGGAGGTAATAACATGGTTATATACAGGTAGTACCAGGTAATAACATGGCTATATACAGGGAGGTAATAACATGGCTATATCCAGGAGTACCAGGTAATAACATGGTTATATACAGGGAGTACCAGGTAATAACATGGCTATATACAGGGAGGTAATAACATGGTTATATACAGGAGTACCAGGTAATAACATGGCTATATACAGGAGGTAATAACATGGATATATACAGGAGTACCAGGTAATAACATGGCTATATACAGGGAGTAACAGGTAATAACATGGCTATATACAGGAGTACCAGGTAATAACATGGCTATATACAGGGAGTACCAGGTAATAACATGGTTATATACAGGGAGTACCAGGTAATAACATGGCTACATACAGGAGGTAATAACATGGCTATACACAGGAGGTAATAACATGGTTATACACAGGAGTACCAGGTAATAACATGGTTATATACAGGAAATACCAGGTAATAACATGGCTATATACAGGAGTACCAGGTAATAACATGGCTATATCCAGGAGTACCAGGTAATAACATGGCTATATCCAGGGAGTACCAGGTAATAACATGGTTATATACAGGGAGTACCAGGTAATAACATGGTTATATACAGGGAGTACCAGGTAATAACATGGCTATATACAGGGAGTACCAGGTAATAACAGGGAGTATCAGGTAATAACATGGCTATATACAGGAAGTACCAGGTAATAACATGGTTATATACAGGAAGTACCAGGTAATAACATGGCTATATACAGGAAGTACCAGGTAATAACAGGGAGTATCAGGTAATAACATGGTTATATACAGGAAGTACCAGGTAATAACATGGCTACATACAGGGAGGTAATAACATGGTTATATACAGGAAGTACCAGGTAATAACATGCCTATATACAGGAAGTACCAGGTAATAACATGGCTATATACAGGGAGTACCAGGTAATAACATGGTTATATACAGGAAGTACCAGGTAATAACATGGCTATATACAGGAGGTAATAACATGGTTATATACAGGTAGTACCAGGTAATAACATGGCTATATACAGGAGGTAATAACATGGCTATATACAGGAGGTAATAACATGGATATATACAGGGAGTACCAGGTAATAACATGGTTATATACAGGGAGTACCAGGTAATAACATGGCTATATACAGGGAGGTAATAACATGGCTATATACAGGGAGGTAATAACACGGATATATACAGGGAGTACCAGGTAATAACATGGCTATATACAGGGAGGTAATAACATGGCTATATATAGGGAGGTAATAACATGGCTATATACAGGGAGTACTAGGTAATAACATGGCTATATACAGGGAGTACTAGGTAATAACATGGCTATATACAGGGAGTACCAGGTAATAACATGGCTATATACAGGGAGTACCAGGTAATAACATGGTTATATACAGGGAGTACCAGGTAATAACATGGTTATATACAGGAAGTACCAGGTAATAACATGGCTATATACAGGGAGTACCAGGTAATAACATGGCTACATACAGGGAGGTAATAACATGGCTATATACAGGAGTACCAGGTAATAACATGGCTACATACAGGAGGTAATAACATGGTTATATACAGGGAGTACCAGGTAATAACATTGCTATATACAGGAAGTACCAGGTAATAACATGGCTATATACAGGGAGTACCAGATAATAACATGGTTATATACAGGAGGTAATAACATGGCTATATACAGGAAGTACCAGGTAATAACATGGCTATATACAGGAGTACCAGGTAATAACATGGCTATATACAGGAGGTAATAACATGGTTATATACAGGAAGTACCAGGTAATAACATGGCTATATACAGGAGTACCAGGTAATAACATGGCTACATACAGGAGGTAATAACATGGCTATATACAGGGAGGTAATAACATGGTTATATACAGGGAGTACCAGGTAATAACATTGCTATATACAGGAAGTACCAGGTAATAACATGGCTATATACAGGAGTACCAGATAATAACATGGTTATATACAGGAGGTAATAACATGGCTATATACAGGAAGTACCAGGTAATAACATGGTTATATACAGGTAGTACCAGGTAATAACATGGCTATATACAGGGAGGTAATAACATGGCTATATCCAGGGAGTACCAGGTAATAACATGGCTATATACAGGGAGTACCAGGTAATAACATGACTATATACAGGAAGTACCAGGTAATAACATGGCTACATACAGGGAGTACCAGGTAATAACATGGCTATATACAGGAAGTACCAGGTAATAACATGACTATATACAGGGAGGTAATAACATGGTTATATACAGGGAGTACCAGGTAATAACATGGCTATATACAGGAAGTACCAGGTAATAACATGGCTATATACAGGGAGTACCAGGTAATAACATGGTTATATACAGGAAGTACCAGGTAATAACATGGCTATATACAGGAGGTAATAACATGGCTATATCCAGGAGTACCAGGTAATAACATGGTTATATACAGGGAGTACCAGGTAATAACATGGTTATATACAGGAAGTACCAGGTAATAACATGGCTACATACAGGAGGTAATAACATGGCTATACACAGGAGGTAATAACATGGTTATACACAGGAGTACCAGGTAATAACATGGTTATATACAGGAAATACCAGGTAATAACATGGCTATATACAGGAGTACCAGGTAATAACATGGCTATATCCAGGAGTACCAGGTAATAACATGGTTATATACAGGAGTACCAGGTAATAACATGGCCATATACAGGAGTACCAGGTAATAACATGGTTATATACAGGAGTACCAGGTAATAACATGGCTATATACAGGAGTACCAGGTAATAACAGGAGTATCAGGTAATAACATGGCTATATACAGGAAGTACCAGGTAATAACATGGTTATATACAGGAAGTACCAGGTAATAACATGGCTATATACAGGGAGTACCAGGTAATAACATGGCTATATACAGGAGTATCAGGTAATAACATGGCTATATACAGGAGTACCAGGTAATAACAGGGAGTATCAGGTAATAACATGGCTATATACAGGAAGTACCAGGTAATAACATGGTTATATACAGGAAGTACCAGGTAATAACATGGCTATATACAGGAGTACCAGGTAATAACATGGTTCTATACAGGAGTACCAGGTAATAACATGGCTATATACAGGGAGGTAATAACATGGCTATATACAGGGAGGTAATAACATGGATATATACAGGGAGTACCAGGTAATAACATGGCTATATACAGGGAGGTAATAACATGGCTATATACAGGGAGGTAATAACATGGATATATATAGGGAGTACCAGGTAATAACATGGTTATATACAGGAAGTACCAGGTAATAACATGGCTATATACAGGGAGGTAATAACATGGTTATATACAGGTAGTACCAGGTAATAACATGGCTATATACAGGGAGGTAATAACATGGCTATATACAGGGAGGTAATAACATGGTTATATACAGGGAGTACCAGGTAATAACATGGCTATATACAGGGAGTAACAGGTAATAACATGGCTATATACAGGAAGTACCAGGTAATAACATGGCTATATACGGGGGAGTACCAGGTAATAACATGGCTACATACAGGAGGTAATAACATGGCTATATACAGGAAGTACCAGGTAATAACATGGCTATATACAGGAGTACCAGGTAATAACATGGCTACATACAGGAGGTAATAACATGGCTATATACAGGGAGGTAATAACATGGTTATATACAGGAGTACCAGGTAATAACATGGTTATATACAGGGAGTACCAGATAGTAACATGGCTATATACGGGAGTACCAGGTAATAACATGGCTATATACAGGAAGTACCAGGTAATAACATGGTTATATACAGGAAGTACCAGGTAATAACATGGCTATATACAGGAAGTACCAGGTAATAACATGGCTATATACAGGGAGTACCAGGTAATAACATGGTTATATACAGGAAGTACCAGGTAATAACATGGCTATATACAGGGAGGTAATAACATGGTTATATACAGGTAGTACCAGGTAATAACATGGCTATATACAGGGAGGTAATAACATGGCTATATCCAGGGAGTACCAGGTAATAACATGGCTATATACAGGGAGTACCAGGTAATAACATGACTATATACAGGAAGTACCAGGTAATAACATGGCTACATACAGGGAGTACCAGGTAATAACATGGCTATATACAGGAGTACCAGGTAATAACATGGCTATATACAGGAGGTAATAACATGGTTATATACAGGAAGTACCAGGTAATAACATGGCTACATACAGGAGGTAATAACATGGCTATATACAGGGAGGTAATAACATGGTTATATACAGGAAGTACCAGGTAATAACATGGCTATATACAGGAGTTCCAGGTAATAACATGGTTATATACAGGAGTACCAGGTAATTACATGACTATATACAGGAAGTACCAGGTAATAACATGGCTACATACAGGAGGTAATAACATGGCTATATACAGGAGGTAATAACATGGTTATATACAGGAAGTACCAGGTAATAACATGGCTATATACAGGAGTTCCAGGTAATAACATGGCTATATACAGGTAGTACCAGGTAATAACATGGCTATATACAGGAGGTAATAACATGGCTATATCCAGGAGTACCAGGTAATAACATGGTTATATACAGGAGTACCAGGTAATAACATGGCTATATACAGGAGGTAATAACATGGTTATATACAGGAGTACCAGTTAATAACATGGCTATATACAGGAGTACCAGGTAATAACATGACTATATACAGGAAGTACCAGGTAATAACATGGCTACATACAGGAGGTAATAACATGGCTATACACAGGAGGTAATAACATGGTTATATACAGGAGTACCAGGTAATAACATGGCTATATACAGGAGTACCAGGTAATAACATGGCTATATACAGGAGGTAATAACATGGTTATATACATGGAGTACCAGGTAATAACATGGCTATATACAGGGAGTACCAGGTAATAACATGGCTATACACAGGAGTACCAGGTAATAACATGGCTACATACAGGAGGTAATAACATGGCTATATACAGGAGGTAATAACATGGTTATATACAGGAAGTACCAGGTAATAACATGGCTATATACAGGGAGTTCCAGGTAATAACATGGCTATATACAGGTAGTACCAGGTAATAACATGGCTATATACAGGGAGGTAATAACATGGCTATATCCAGGGAGTACCAGGTAATAACATGGTTATATACAGGAGTACCAGGTAATAACATGGCTATATACAGGGAGGTAATAACATGGTTATATACAGGAGTACCAGTTAATAACATGGCTATATACAGGAGTACCAGGTAATAACATGACTATATACAGGAAGTACCAGGTAATAACATGGCTACATACAGGAGGTAATAACATGGCTATACACAGGGAGGTAATAACATGGTTATATACAGGAGTACCAGGTAATAACATGGCTATATACAGGAGTACCAGGTAATAACATGGCTATATACAGGAGGTAATAACATGGTTATATACAGGAGTACCAGGTAATAACATGGTTATATACAGGAGTACCAGATAGTAACATGGCTATATACAGGGAGTACCAGGTAATAACATGGCTATATACAGGGAGTACCAGGTAATAACATGGTTATATACAGGAAGTACCAGGTAATAACATGGCTATATACAGGAGTACCAGGTAATAACATGGTTATATACAGGAAGTACCAGGTAATAACATGGCTATATACAGGAGGTAATAACATGGTTATATACAGGTAGTACCAGGTAATAACATGGCTATATACAGGGAGGTAATAACATGGCTATATCCAGGAGTACCAGGTAATAACATGGTTATATACAGGAGTACCAGGTAATAACATGGCTATATACAGGAGGTAATAACATGGTTATATACAGGGAGTACCAGGTAATAACATGGCTATATACAGGAGTACCAGGTAATAACATGGCTATATACAGGAGGTAATAACATGGTTATATACAGGAAGTACCAGGTAATAACATGGCTACATACAGGAGGTAATAACATGGCTATACACAGGAAGTACCAGGTAATAACATGGTTATATACAGGGAGTACCAGGTAATAACATGGCTATATACAGGGATTTCCAGGTAATAACATGGTTATATACAGGGAGTACCAGGTAATTACATGACTATATACAGGAAGTACCAGGTAATAACATGGCTACATACAGGGAGGTAATAACATGGCTATATACAGGGAGGTAATAACATGGTTATATACAGGAAGTACCAGGTAATAACATGGCTATATACAGGGAGTTCCAGGTAATAACATGGCTATATACAGGTAGTACCAGGTAATAACATGGCTATATACAGGAGGTAATAACATGGCTATATCCAGGAGTACCAGGTAATAACATGGTTATATACAGGAGTACCAGGTAATAACATGGCTATATACAGGAGGTAATAACATGGTTATATACAGGAGTACCAGTTAATAACATGGCTATATACAGGAGTACCAGGTAATAACATGACTATATACAGGAAGTACCAGGTAATAACATGGCTACATACAGGGAGGTAATAACATGGCTATACACAGGAGGTAATAACATGGTTATATACAGGAGTACCAGGTAATAACATGGCTATATACAGGAGTACCAGGTAATAACATGGCTATATACAGGAGGTAATAACATGGTTATATACATGGAGTACCAGGTAATAACATGGCTATATACAGGAGTACCAGGTAATAACATGGCTATACACAGGAGTACCAGGTAATAACATGGTTATATACAGGAGTACTAGGTAGTAACATGGTTATATACAGGGAGTACTAGGTAATAACATGGTTATATACAGGAAGTACCAGGTAATAACATGGCTACATACAGGAGGTAATAACATGGCTATACACAGGAGGTAATAACATGGTTATACACAGGAGTACCAGGTAATAACATGGTTATATACAGGAAATACCAGGTAATAACATGGCTATATACAGGAGTACCAGGTAATAACATGGCTATATCCAGGGAGTACCAGGTAATAACATGGTTATATACAGGAGTACCAGGTAATAACATGGCCATATACAGGAGTACCAGGTAATAACATGGTTATATGCAGGAGTACCAGGTAATAACATGGCTATATACAGGAAGTACCAGGTAATAACAGGGAGTATCAGGTAATAACATGGCTATATACAGGAAGTACCAGGTAATAACATGGTTATATACAGGAAGTACCAGGTAATAACATGGCTATATACAGGAGTACCAGGTAATAACATGGCTATATACAGGAGTACCAGGTAATAACATGGTTATATACAGGAGTACCAGGTAATAACATGGCCATATACAGGAGTACCAGGTAATAACATGGCTATATACAGGAGTATCAGGTAATAACATGGCTATATACAGGAGTACCAGGTAATAACAGGGAGTATCAGGTAATAACATGGCTATATACAGGAGTACCAGGTAATAACAGGAGTATCAGGTAATAACATGGCTATATACAGGAAGTACCAGGTAATAACATGGTTCTATACAGGAGTACCAGGTAATAACATGGCTATATACAGGAGGTAATAACATGGCTATATACAGGAGGGTAATAACATGGCTATATACAGGAGGTAATAACATGGCTATATACAGGGAGGTAATAACATGGATATATACAGGAGTACCAGGTAATAACATGGCTATATACAGGAGAGTAATAACATGGCTATATACAGGAGGTAATAACATGGATATATACAGGAAGTACCAGGTAATAACATGGTTATATACAGGAGTACCAGGTAATAACATGGCTATATACAGGGAGGTAATAACATGGCTATATACAGGAGTACCAGGTAATAACATGGCTATATACAGGAGTACTAGGTAATAACATGGCTATATACAGGAGTACCAGTTAATAACATGGTTATATACAGGGAGTACCAGGTAATAACATGGCTATATACAGGAGGTAATAACATGGTTATATACAGGAGTACCAGGTAATAACATGGCTATATACAGGGAGTAACAGGTAATAACATGGCTATATACAGGAAGTACCAGGTAATAACATGGCTATATACGGGGAGTACCAGGTAATAACATGGCTACATACAGGAGGTAATAACATGGCTATATACAGGAAGTACCAGGTAATAACATGGCTATATACAGGGAGTACCAGGTAATAACATGGCTACATACAGGGAGGTAATAACATGGCTATATACAGGAGGTAATAACATGGTTATATACAGGAGTACCAGGTAATAACATGGTTATATACAGGGAGTACCAGATAATAACATGGCTATATACGGGAGTACCAGGTAATAACATGGCTATATACAGGAAGTACCAGGTAATAACATGGCTATATACAGGAGTACCAGGTAATAACATGGTTATATACAGGAAGTACCAGGTAATAACATGGCTATATACAGGAGGTAATAACATGGTTATATACAGGTAGTACCAGGTAATAACATGGCTATATACAGGAGGTAATAACATGGCTATATCCAGGGAGTACCAGGTAATAACATGGTTATATACAGGAGTACCAGGTAATAACATGGCTATATACAGGAGAGGTAATAACATGGTTATATACAGGAGTACCAGGTAATAACATGGCTATATACAGGAGGTAATAACATGGATATATACAGGAAGTACCAGGTAATAACATGGTTATATACAGGGAGTACCAGGTAATAACATGGCTATATACAGGGGTACCAGGTAATAACATGGCTATATACAGGGAGTACCAGGTAATAACATGGCTATATACAGGGAGTACTAGGTAATAACATGGCTATATACAGGAGTACCAGTTAATAACATGGTTATATACAGGGAGTACCAGGTAATAACATGGCTATATACAGGAGGTAATAACATGGTTATATACAGGAGTACCAGGTAATAACATGGCTATATACAGGGAGTAACAGGTAATAACATGGCTATATACAGGAAGTACCAGGTAATAACATGGCTATATACGGGGGAGTACCAGGTAATAACATGGCTACATACAGGAGGTAATAACATGGCTATATACAGGAAGTACCAGGTAATAACATGGCTATATACAGGAGTACCAGGTAATAACATGGCTACATACAGGAGGTAATAACATGGCTATATACAGGAGGTAATAACATGGTTATATACAGGGAGTACCAGGTAATAACATGGTTATATACAGGAGTACCAGATAATAACATGGCTATATACGGGGAGTACCAGGTAATAACATGGCTATATACAGGAAGTACCAGGTAATAACATGGCTATATACAGGGGTACCAGGTAATAACATGGTTATATACAGGAAGTACCAGGTAATAACATGGCTATATACAGGGAGGTAATAACATGGTTATATACAGGTAGTACCAGGTAATAACATGGCTATATACAGGAGGTAATAACATGGCTATATCCAGGAGTACCAGGTAATAACATGGTTATATACAGGAGTACCAGGTAATAACATGGCTATATACAGGAGGTAATAACATGGCTATATACAGGAGGTAATAACATGGTTATATACAGGAAGTACCAGGTAATAACATGGCTATATACAGGGAGGTAATAACATGGTTATATACAGGGAGTACCAGGTAATAACATGGCTATATACAGGAAGTACCAGGTAATAACATGGCTATATACAGGGAGTACCAGGTAATAACATGGTTATATACAGGAAGTACCAGGTAATAACATGGCTATATACAGGGAGGTAATAACATGGTTATATACAGGTAGTACCAGGTAATAACATGGCTATATACAGGGAGGTAATAACATGGCTATATCCAGGGAGTACCAGGTAATAACATGGTTATATACAGGGAGTACCAGGTAATAACATGGCTATATACAGGAGGTAATAACATGGTTATATATAGGGAGTACCAGGTAATAACATGGCTATATACAGGAGTACCAGGTAATAACATGGCTATATACAGGAGGGTAATAACATGGTTATATACAGGAAGTACCAGGTAATAACATGGCTACATACAGGAGGTAATAACATGGCTATATACAGGGAGGTAATAACATGGTTATATACAGGAAGTACCAGGTAATAACATGGCTATATACAGGGATTTCCAGGTAATAACATGGTTATATACAGGGAGTACCAGGTAATTACATGACTATATACAGGAAGTACCAGGTAATAACATGGCTACATACAGGGAGGTAATAACATGGCTATATACAGGGAGGTAATAACATGGTTATATACAGGAAGTACCAGGTAATAACATGGCTATATACAGGGAGTTCCAGGTAATAACATGGCTATATACAGGTAGTACCAGGTAATAACATGGCCATATACAGGAGGTAATAACATGGCTATATCCAGGAGTACCAGGTAATAACATGGTTATATACAGGAGTACCAGGTAATAACATGACTATATACAGGAAGTACCAGGTAATAACATGGCTACATACAGGAGGTAATAACATGGCTATATACAGGAGGTAATAACATGGTTATATACATGGAGTACCAGGTAATAACATGGCTATATACAGGAGTACCAGGTAATAACATGGCTATACACAGGAGTACCAGGTAATAACATGGTTATATACAGGAGTACTAGGTAGTAACATGGTTATATACAGGGAGTACCAGGTAATAACATGGCTATATACAGGGAGTACTAGGTAATAACATGGTTATATACAGGAAGTACCAGGTAATAACATGGCTATATACAGGAGGTAATAACATGGTTATATACAGGGGAGTACCAGGTAATAACATGGCTATATACAGGAGTACCAGGTAATAACATGGCTATATACAGGAGTACCAGGTAATAACATGGCTATATACAGGAGTACCAGGTAATAACATGGTTATATACAGAAAGTACCAGGTAATAACATGGTTATATACAGGAAGTACCAGGTAATAACATGGTTATATATACATGGAGGTAATAACATGGTTATATACAGGAGTACCAGGTAATAATATGGCTACATACAGGGAGGTAATAACATGGCTATATACAGGGAGGTAATAACATGGCTATATCCAGGGAGTACCAGGTAATAACATGGTTATATACAGGGAGTACCAGGTAATAACATGGCTACATACAGGAGGTAATAACATGGCTATATACAGGAGGTAATAACATGGCTATATACAGGAGTACCAGGTAATAACATGGTTATATACAGGAGTACCAGGTAATAACATGGTTATATACAGGAAGTACCAGGTAATAACATGGTTATATATACATGGAGGTAATAACATGGTTATATACAGGGAGTACCAGGTAATAATATGGCTACATACAGGAGGTAATAACATGGCTATATACAGGGAGGTAATAACATGGCTATATCCAGGAGTACCAGGTAATAACATGGTTATATACAGGAGTACCAGGTAATAACATGGCTACATACAGGGAGGTAATAACATGGCTATATACAGGGAGGTAATAACATGGCTATATACAGGGAGGTAATAACATGGCTATATACAGGGAGTACCAGGTAATAACATGGTTATATACAGGAGTACCAGGTAATAACATGGCTATATACAGGGACGTAATAACATGGTTATATACAGGAGTACCAGGTAATAACATCAAATCAAATTTATTTATATAGCCCTTCGTACATCAGCTGATATCTCAAAGTGCTGTACAGAAACCCAGCCTAAAACCCCAAACAGCAAACAATGCAGGTGTAAAAGCACGGTGGCTAGGAAAAACTCCCTAGAAAGGCCAAAACCTAGGAAGAAACCTAGAGAGGAACCGGGCTATGTGGGGTGGCCAGTCCTCTTCTGGCTGTGCCGGGTAGAGATTATAACAGAACGTGGCCAAGATGTTCAAATGTTCATAAATGACCAGCATGGTTGAATAATAACATGGCTATATACAGGAGTACCAGGTAATAACATGGCTACATACAGGGAGGTAATAACATGGCTATATACAGGGAGTACCAGGTAATAACATGGCTATATACAGGAAGTACCAGGTAATAACATGGCTATATACAGGGAGTACCAGGTAATAACATGGCTATATACAGGAAGTACCAGGTAATAACATGGCTATATCCAGGAGTACCAGGTAATAACATGGCTATATACAGGAGTACCAGGTAATAACATGGCTATATACAGGAGTACCAGGTAATAACATGGCTATATACAGGAGTACCAGGTAATAACATGGCTATATACAGGAAGTACCAGGTAATAACATGGCTATATCCAGGGAGTACCAGGTAATAACATGGTTATATACAGGAGTATCAGGTAATAACATGGATATATACAGGAAGTACCAGGTAATAACATGGCTATATCCAGGGAGTACCAGGTAATAACATGGTTATATACAGGAGGTAATAACATAACTACATCCAGGGAGGTAATAACATGACTATATACAGGAGGTAATAACATGGCTATATCCAGGGAGGTAATAACATGGCTATATACAGGAGTACCAGGTAATAACATGGCTATATACAGGAGTACCAGGTAATAACATGGCTATATACAGGGAGGTAATAACATGGCTATATACAGGAGGTAATAACATGGCTATATACAGGAGTACCAGGTAATAACATGGTTATATACAGGGAGTACCAGGTAATAACATGGATATATACAGGAGTACCAGGTAATAACATGGCTATATACAGGAGTACCAGGTAATAACATGGCTATATCCAGGGAGTACCAGGTAATAACATGGCTATATACAGGGTACCAGGTAATAACATGGCTATATACAGGAGGTAATAACATGGCTATATACAGGAGTACCAGGTAATAACATGGCTATATACAGGGAGTACCAGGTAATAACATGGCTACATACAGGAGGTAATAACATGGCTATATACAGGAGTACCAGGTAATAACATGGCTATATACAGGAGGTAATAACATAGCTATATATAGGAGGTAATAACATGGCTATATACAGGAGTACCAGGTAATAACATGGATATATACAGGGAGTACCAGGTAATAACATGGCTATATACAGGGGAGGTAATAACATGGCTATATACAGGAGTACCAGGTAATAACATGGCTATATACAGGAGTACCAGGTAATAACATGGCTATATACAGGAGGGTAATAACATGGATATATACAGGAGGTAATAACATGGATATATACAGGAGTACCAGGTAATAACATGGCTATATACAGGAGTACCAGGTAATAACATGGCTATATACAGGAGTACCAGGTAATAACATGGCTATATACAGGAGGTAATAACATGGTTATATACAGGAGTACCAGGTAATAACATGGATATATACAGGAGTACCAGGTAATAACATGGCTATATACAGGAAGTACCAGGTAATAACATGGTTATATACAGGAGTACCAGGTAATAACATGGTTATATACAGGAAGTACCAGGTAATAACATGGTTATATACAGGAGTACCAGGTAATAACATGGTTATATACGGGGAGTACCAGGTAATAACATGGCTATATACAGGAGGTAATAACATGGTTATATACAGGAGGTAATAACATGGATATATACAGGAGTACCAGGTAATAACATGGCTATATACAGGAGTACCAGGTAATAACATGGTTATATACAGGAGGTAATAACATGGATATATACAGGAGGTAATAACATGGTTATATACAGGAGGTAATAACATGGATATATACAGGGAGTACCAGGTAATAACATGGTTATATACAGGAAGTACCAGGTAATAACATGGTTATATACAGGGAGTACCAGGTAATAACATGGTTATATACGGAGTACCAGGTAATAACATGGCTATATACAGGGAGGTAATAACATGGTTATATACAGGGAGTACCAGGTAATAACATGGCTACATACAGGGAGGTAATAACATGGCTATATTCAGGAGGTAATAACATGGCTATATACAGGAAGTAGGTAATAACATGGCTATATACAGGAGGTAATAACATGGCTATATACAGGGAGTAATAACCAGGTAATAACATGGTTATATCCAGGGAGTTCCAGGTAATAACATGGCTATATCCAGGGAGTACCAGGTAATAACATGGCTATATCCAGGAGGTAATAACATGGTTATATCCAGGGAGGTAATAACATGGCTATATACAGGAGTACCAGGTAATAACATGGCTATATCCAGGGAGGTAATAACATGGCTATATACAGGAGTACCAGGTAATAACATGGTTATATACAGGAAGTACCAGGTAATAACATGGCTATATACAGGAGTACCAGGTAATAACATGGCTATATACAGGAAGTACCAGGTAATAACATGGCTATATACAGGGAGGTAATAACATGGTTATATACAGGAGTACCAGGTAATTACATGGCTATATACACAGGAAGTACCAGGTAATAACATGGTTACATACAGGAGGGTAATAACATGGCTATATACAGGAGGGTAATAACATGGTTATATACAGGAGTACCAGGTAATAACATGGCTATATACAGGAAGTACCAGGTAATAACATGGCTATATCCAGGGAGTACCAGGTAATAACATGGCTATATATAACATGGTTATATACAGGGAGTACCAGGTAATAACATGGCTATATACAGGAGGTAATAACATGGCTATATACAGGGAGTTCCAGGTAATAACATGGTTATATACAGGAAGTACCAGGTAATAACATGGCTATATACAGGAAGTACCAGGTAATAACATGGTTATATACAGGGACCAGGTAATAACATGGTTATATACAGGAAGTACCAGGTAATAACAGGGAGTATCAGGTAATAACATGGTTATATACAGGAAGTACCAGGTAATAACATGGCTACATACAGGGAGGTAATAACATGGCTATATACAGGGAGGTAATAACATGGTTATATACAGGAAGTACCAGGTAATAACATGGCTATATACAGGGATTTCCAGGTAATAACATGGTTATATACAGGGAGTACCAGGTAATTACATGACTATATACAGGAAGTACCAGGTAATAACATGGCTACATACAGGGAGGTAATAACATGGCTATATACAGGGAGGTAATAACATGGTTATATACAGGAAGTACCAGGTAATAACATGGTTATATACAGGGAGTACCAGGTAATAACATGGCTATATACAGGAAGTACCAGGTAATAATATGGCTATATACAGGGAGGTAATAACATGGTTATATACAGGAAGTACCAGGTAATAACATGGCTATACACAGGAAGTACCAGGTAATAACATGGTTATATACAGGGAGTACCAGGTAATAACATGGCTATACACAGGAAGTACCAGGTAATAACATGGTTATATACAGGGAGTACCAGGTAATAACATGGCTATATACAGGAAGTACCAGGTAATAACATGGCTATACACAGGAAGTACCAGGTAATAACATGGCTATATACAGGAAGTACCAGGTAATAACATGGTTATATACAGGGAGTACCAGGTAATAACATGGCTATATACAGGGAGTACCAGGTAATAACATGGCTATATACAGGGAGGTAATAACATGGTTATATACAGGGAGTACCAGGTAATAACATGGCTATATACAGGGAGGTAATAACATGACTATATACAGGAAGTACCAGGTAATAACATGGTTATATACAGGGAGGTAATAACATGGCTATATACAGGGAGTAACAGGTAATAACATGGTTATATACAGGGAGTACCAGGTAATAACATGACTATATACAGGAAGTACCAGGTAATAACATGGTTATATACAGGGAGTACCAGGTAATAACATGGCTATATACAGGAAGTACCAGGTAATAACATGGCTATATACAGGGAGGAAACCGGGGCCGGCTGCCCCCCTACCATCTCCATTAGAAACCGTGCCCCCTACCATCTCCATTAGAAACCGAGGCCGCTGCCCCCCTATCATCTCCATTAGAAACCGGGACGGCTGCCCCCTATCATCTCCATTAGAAACCGGGGTGGCTGCCCCCCTACCATCTTCATTAGAAAACCGGGGCCGGCTGCCCCCCTACCATCTCCATTAGAAACCGGGCCGCTGCCCCCTACTTTCATCTCCATTAGAAACCGGGGCCGGCTGCCCCCTACCATCTCCATTAGAAACCGGGGCCGTTACCATCTCCATTAGAAACCGGGGCCGGCTGCCCCCCTACCATCTCCATTAGAAACCGGGGCCGGCTGCCCCAGCCCTACCATCTCCATTAGAAACCGAGGCCGGCTGCCCCCTACCATCTCCATTAGAAACCGGGGCCGGCTGCCCCCCACCATCTCCTTTAGAAACCGGGGCCGGCTGCCCCCCCCTACCATCTCTATTAGAAACCGGGGCCGGCTGCCCCCTACCATCTCCTTTAGAAACCGGAAGTGCCCCCTACCATCTCCATTAGAAACCGTGCCCCCCTACCATCTCCATTAGAAACTGGGGCCGGCTGCCCCCCTACCATCTCCATTAGAAACCGTGCCCCCGTACTCATTAGAAACCGGGGCTGACTGCCCCCCCCCACTTTCATCTCCATTAGAAACCAGGGCCGGCTGCCCCCCTACCATCTCCATTAGAAACCGGGGCCGGCTGCCCCCTTACCATCTCCATTAGAAACCAGGGCCGGCTGCCCCCTACCATCTCCATTAGAAACCGGACCATCTCCATTAGAAACCGGGGCGGCTGCCCCCGTAATTAGAAACCGGGGCTGGCTGCCCCCCACTATCTCCATTAGAAACCAGGGCCGGCTGCTCCCCCTACCATCTCCATTAGAAACCAGGGCCGGCTGCCCCCCTAATCTCCATTAGAAACCGTTATACCATCTCCATTAGAAACCGAAGTATCTTCATTAGAAACCGGGGCCGACTGCCCCCACCATCTCCATTAGAAACCGAGGCCGGCTGCCCCCTACCATCTCCATTAGAAACCGAGGCCGGCTGCCCCCCTACCATCTCCATTAGAAACCGGGGCCGGCTGCCCCCTACCATCTCCATTAGAAACCGGGCCGGCTGCCCCCCTACCATCTCCATTAGAAACTGGGGCCGGCTGCCCCCTCCCTACCATCTCCATTAGAAACTGGGGCCGGCTGCCCCCTCCCTACCATCTCCATGAAACCGGGACGGCTTCCCCCTACTTTCATTAGAAACCGGGCCGTTTCATCTCCATTAGAAACCGTACTTTCATCTCCATTAGAAACCGGGGCCGTGCCCCCTACTTTCATCTCCATTAGAAACCGGGGCCGGCTGCCCCCCCCCCTACCATCTCCATTAGAAACCAGGGCTGGCTGCCCCCTACTTTCATCTCCATTAGAAACCGGGTCGGTGCCCCACCCTATCATCTCCATTAGAAACCGGGTCGGCTGCCCCCTCTACCATCTTCATTAGAAACCGGGGCCGGCTGCCCCCTACCATCTCCATTAGAAACCGGGGCGGCTGCCCCCCCCTACTTTCATCTCCATTAGAAACCGGGGCCGGCTGCCCCCTACCATCTCCATTAGAAACCGGGCCGGTTGCCCCCTACCATCTCCATTAGAAACCGCAGGCTGCCCCCCCTACCATCTCCATTAGAAACCGGGGCCGGCTGCCCCAGCCCTACCATCTCCATTAGAAACCGAGGCCGGCTGCCCCCTACCATCTCCATTAGAAACCGGGGCCGGCTGACCCCCCTACTTTCATCTCCATTAGAAACCGGGGCTGGCTGCCCCCCTACTTTCATCTCCATTAGAAACCGGGGCCGGCTGCTCCCCCCTACTTTCATCTCCATTAGAAACCGGGGCCGGCTGCCCACCCCTACTTTCATCTCCATTAGAAACCGGGGCCGGCTGCTCCCCCTCCTTTCATCTCCATTAGAAACCGGGGCCGGCTGCCCCCCCCCTACCATCTTCATTAGAAACCGGGGCCGGCTGCCCACCCCCCCCTATCATCTCCATTAGAAACCGGGGCCGGCTGCCCCCCCCTACCATCTCCATTAGAAACCGGGGCTGGCTGCCCCCCCCCTACTTTCATCTCCATTAGAAACCGGGGCCGGCTGCCCCCCCCCTACCATCTCCATTAGAGACCGGGGCTGGCTGCCCCCCCCCCTACTTTCATCTCCATTAGAAACCGGGGCTGGCTGCCCCCCCCCTACTTTCATCTCCATTAGAAACCGGGCCGGCTGCCCCCTACCATCTCCATTAGAAACCGGGGGCTGCCCCCTACCATCTCCATTAGAAACCGGGGCCGCCCCCCTACTTTCATTAGAAACCGGGGCCGGCTGCCCCCTACCATCTCCATTAGAAACCGAGGCCGGCTGCCCCCCTACCATCTCCATTAGAAACCGGGCCGGCTGCCCCCTACCATCTCCATTAGAGACCGAGGCCGGCTGCCCCCCTACCATCTCCATTAGAAACCGAGGCCGGCTGCCCCCTCCCCCCTACCATCTCCATTAGAAACCGAGGCCGGCTGCCCCCTACCATCTCCATTAGAAACCGGGGCCGGCTGCCCCCCTACCATCTCCATTAGAAACCGGGCCGGCTGCCCCCTACCATCTCCATTAGAAACCGGGGCCGGCTGCCCCCTACCATCTCCATTAGAAACCGGGGCGGGCTGCCCCCTACCATCTCCATTAGAAACCGGGGCCGGCTGCCCCCTACCATCTCCATTAGAAACCGGGGCCGGCTGCCCCCCTACCATCTCCATTAGAAACCGGGCCGGCTGCCCCCCTACCATCTCCATTAGAAACCGGGCCGGCTGCCCCCTACCATCTCCATTAGAAACCGGGGCCGGCTGCCCCCTACCATCTCCATTAGAAACCGGGGCCGGCTGCCCCCCCTTACCATCTCCATTAGAAACCGAGGCCGGCTGCCCCCCTACCATCTCCATTAGAAACCGGGGCCGGCTGCCCCTACCATCTCCATTAGAAACCGCCGGCTGCCCCCTACCATCTCCATTAGAAACCGGGACGGCTGCCCCCCTACCATCTCCATTAGAAACCGGGGCGGCTGCCCCCCTACCATCTCCATTAGAAACCGGGGGGCCGGCTGCCCCCCTACCATCTCCATTAGAAACCGGGGCCGGCTGCCCCCTACCATCTCCATTAGAAACCGGGGCCGGCTGCCCCCCCCCCTACCATCTCCATTAGAAACCGGGGCCGGCTGCCCCCCCCTACCATCTCAATTAGAAACCGGGGCCGGCTCCCCCTCTATCTCCATTAGAAACCGGGGCCGGCTGCCCCCCCCTACCATCTCCATTAGAAACCGGGGCCGGCTGCCCCCCCCCATCTCCATTAGAAACCGGGCCGGCTGCCCCCTACCATCTCCATTAGAAACCGGGCATGCCCCCTCCATCTCCATTAGAAACCGAGGCCGGCTGCCCCCCTACCATCTCCATTAGAAACATCTCCATTAGAAACCGGGCCGGCTGCCCCCTACCATCTCCATTAGAAACCGGGGCCGGCTGCCCCCCCTTACCATCTCCATTAGAAACCGGGGCCGGTTGCCCCCCCCCTACCATCTTCATTAGAAACCGGGGCCGACTGCTCCCCTTACCATCTCCATTAGAAACCGAGGCCGGCTGCCCCCCCCTACCATCTCCATTAGAAACCGGGGCCGGCTGCCCCCCCCCTACCATCTCCATTAGAAACCGGGCCGGCTGCCCCCCCTACCATCTCCATTAGAAACCGGGCCGGCTGCCCCCTACCATCTCCATTAGAAACCGGGCCGGCTGCCCCCCTACCATCTCCATTAGAAACCGGGCCGGCTGCCCCCTACCATCTCCATTAGAAACCGGGGCCGGCTGCCCCCTACCATCTCCATTAGAAACCGGGGCCGGCTGCCCCCTACCATCTCCATTAGAAACCGGGGCCGGCTGCCCCCCCCTACCATCTCCATTAGAAACCGGGGCCGGCTGCCCCCCCCTACCATCTCCATTAGAAACCGGGGCCGGCTGCCCCCCTACCATCTCCATTAGAAACCGGGGCCGGCTGCCCCCCCCCCTACCATCTCCATTAGAAACCGGGGCCGGCTGCCCCCCCCTACCATCTCCATTAGAAACCGGGGCCGGCTGCCCCCCCCCTACCATCTCCATTAGAAACCGGGGCCGGCTGCCCCCCCTTACCATCTCCATTAGAAACCGGGGCCGGCTGCCCCCCCCCACCATCTCCATTAGAAACCGGGCCGGCTGCCCCCTACCATCTCCATTAGAAACCGGGGCCGGCTGCCCCCCTACCATCTCCATTAGAAACCGGGACGGCTGCCCCCTACCATCTCCATTAGAAACCGGGGCCGGCTGCCCCCCCCTACCATCTCCATTAGAAACCGGGGCCGGCTGCCCCCTACCATCTCCATTAGAAACCGGGGCCGGCTGCCCCCCCCTACCATCTCCATTAGAAACCGGGGCCGGCTGCCCCCCCCCCTGAGCTCTTCATTAGTACTGTGTTAAACCACTACCACTGTTCCAACAGGCAGTTCCACAGAGAGTTAATTAACATGAAACATGTTGCTAATGTGAATTATTGATGAATCCAGATCCTGCTCAGCCCCACAATTCCTAGTGCTGCCTGCTCGTCCTCAGGATAGATACACACACACACACACACACACACACACACACACACACACACACACACACACACACACACACACACACACACACACACACACACACACTAATCACACACACACACACTAACGACACACTCCCTAATCACACACACAGCCACACACACACACAGCCACATACACACACACACATACACACAGCCACAGCCCAATGGACACTGGTCTAAATTGTGGGTGGGGGTGGTGTGCCCGATTGGTTGTGGGGTGCCCGATTGGTTGGTTTTGGTTGTGGGGTGCCCGATTGGTTGGTTGTGGGGTGCCCGATTGGTTGGTTGTGGGGTGCCCGATTGATTGGTTGTGGGGGTGGGGTGCCCGATTGATTGGTTGTGGGGGTGGGGTGCCCGGCCTTCCCTAGCCCCCATGTAATTCCAACATAAAAACTTTCCTAGTGGTTTTCATTGCAAGATATTCCCAGCCAGGTCTCCCTAATAATGTTGATGTGTATGTAAATAGTGATTGTATTGATGTGCCTGTGGCATGTGTAGAGCAGTCTGTCAGTGTTTTGGGCACAAGCTGTGCATCCTGGGTAAGAGGCGGATAATATGGGAGGGGTGGATCACGTGTCCACATCGCGGTGGTTTGTGTTTGTATCTAGCGCGGAGGCGTCTTACCCCGGGGCGGAAGGGGTAACAGAAGGGGATCGAATTACACCAGCTTCTCCTAACGCAGGAGGTGTGTGTGTGTGATGTCCGAAGGCAACACAGTAGGACATGTTCTGACTGCTGATTGGTTACTGGCCCCAGAGGGAATGTCATGTGCAGTGCATTGTGGGCCAGCACTGTGAGGAGGGTTGTGTGCCAAATGGCACCTATTCCCTACATTTCTTTACAGGGGCCCATAGGATAGTAGTGCCATGGGGGGTAGGAAAACATTTGTTACATTACTGAGATCTGTGTATCTCCATGCCAAGCTCCTCGAATATACTGTTACAAATGTACGGAATTACAAAATATGAAGTGTTCTAATCAGAGATGGAAGAGGAAGTGAGACATCCAACTCCCTCGTTTTTTTTTCTTCTTCTTCTTCTGTTTCAATAACAGTCAATGAACAAAGTAGACCAGATCCAGCTGCTATCATATTGTTGTCTATGGGAGAGCCACCCCCTTAAGTAGACAGGAACTGGCTATTTTCTTTTTTTCAATGTTAAAGGGGCCTGAGATCTTAATTCATACAGCATCTTTGGTTGTAGTGTCCGGAAAACTTCTGAAAACCTACTTCTTCAAAGAGTATCTTGTTTAATGCCACAACTCTTTTCTTATTAGCACTGACTCTGCTGATAGCCACCTATTGAGGAAACACGAGCCGACTCTAGCTCTGTAACGTGAGCCGACTCTAGCTCTGTAACGTGAGCCGACTCTAGCTCTGTAACGTGAGCCGACTCTAGCTCGGTAACGTGAGCCGACTCGAGCTAGGTAACGTGAGCCGACTCTAGCTCTGTAACGTGAGCCGACTCTAGCTCGGTAAAGTGAGCCGACTCTAGCTCGGTAAAGTGAGCCGACTCGAGCTAGGTAACGTGAGCCGACTCTAGCTCTGTAACGTGAGCCGACTCTAGCTCGGTAAAGTGAGCCGACTCTAGCTCGGTAACGTGAGCCGACTCTAGCTCTGTAACGTGAGCTGACGACTCGAGCTCGGTAACGTGAGCCGACTCTAGCTCTGTAACGTGAGCCGACTCTAGCTCTGTAACGTGAGCCGACGACTCTAGCTCTGTAACGTGAGCCGACTCGAGCTCTGTAACGTGAGCCGACTCTAGCTCTGTAACGTGAGCCGACTCTAGCTCTGTAACGTGAGCCGACTCGAGCTCTGTAACGTGAGCCGACTCGAGCTCTGTAACGTGAGCCGACTCTAGCTAGGTAACGTGAGCCGACTCTAGCTCTGTAACGTGAGCCGACTCGAGCTCTGTAACGTGAGCCGACTCGAGCTCTGTAACGTGAGCCGACTCGAGCTCTGTAACGTGAGCCGACGACTCGAGCTAGGTAACGTGAGCCGACGACTCGAGCTAGGTAACGTGAGCCGACGACTCGAGCTCTGTAACGTGAGCCGACGACTCGAGCTCTGTAACGTGAGCCGACGACTCGAGCTCTGTAACGTGAGCCGACTCGAGCTCGGTAACGTGAGACGACTCGAGCTCTGTAACGTGAGCCGACGACTCGAGCTCTGTAACGTGAGCCGACGACTCTAGCTCTGTAACGTGAGCCGACTCTAGCTCTGTAACGTGAGCCGACGACTCTAGCTAGGTAACGTGAGCCGACGACTCGAGCTCTGTAACGTGAGCCGACGACTCGAGCTCTGTAACGTGAGCCGACGACTCGAGCTCTGTAACGTGAGCCGACGACTCGAGCTCTGTAACGTGAGCCGACGACTCGAGCTCTGTAACGTGAGCCGACGACTCGAGCTCTGTAACGTGAGCCGACGACTCGAGCTCTGTAACGTGAGCCGACGACTCGAGCTAGGTAACGTGAGCCGACGACTCGAGCTAGGTAACGTGAGCCGACGACTCGAGCTCTGTAACGTGAGCCGACGACTCGAGCTCGGTAACGTGAGCCGACGACTCGAGCTCTGTAACGTGAGCCGACGACTCGAGCTCTGTAACGTGAGCCGACGACTCGAGCTCGGTAACGTGAGCCGACGACTCGAGCTCTGTAACGTGAGCCGACGACTTGAGCTCTGTAACGTGAGCCGACGACTCGAGCTCTGTAACGTGAGCCGACTCGAGCTCTGTAACGTGAGCCGACGACTCGAGCTCTGTAACGTGAGCCGACGACTCGAGCTCTGTAACGTGAGCCGACGACTCGAGCTAGGTAACGTGAGCCGACGACTCGAGCTCTGTAACGTGAGCCGACGACTCGAGCTAGGTAACGTGAGCCGACGACTCGAGCTCTGTAACGTGAGCCGACGACTCGAGCTCGGTAACGTGACCTCCCACCTGGGAGGCCCTGCTCTCCTTTATGTTAAGTGTTCTACTCCACTAGCTAGCACCTCACCTAAATAGGTGTGCGTTTCTTTCCCCTCTAGACTACATCTAATGGCAACAGATTTTCATCCGAACACGCTGAGCTGAGCAGTGGGATGTCTCACTTCCTCTTCCATCTCTGCCCAATGATGCGATACACACCAACACCAGTCCATTGAGATATGACTGTGTACATGCATTTGTGTGTGAAAGAGAGAGTAAATATTGTCCTTGTTTCTCCGGTCAGGTATTTCTCCAGCCTGACACAACAGGGACGTTGTATCAGAGTGTATTGGTGGACCAGGACAGTCCAGTCAACGCTGACCTACTACTGGACCAGTCTGGACAGAATGTCTACGTCCTCACTGACGGCAAGGTAGACCTTATCCCCTACGCTTAGACCCTAACCCTTAGCCCCCCTATATCCTCACTAACGGCAAGGTAGACCCTATCCCCTCAGTACCACTAGCTACCATAGCCCAGTGCTTTTAGTCCAGGAGATTAGACAGTGTTTTTAGTCCAGAAAGTTCAGGAAAATATCTCTTAGTTTTGCCATTTGGAAAATGTCTCAGACTATTTAATGTATTTATTTGTGTTTTTACTTTTCTCCACACACTAACAGACCTGATGTCGTTTAGCTCCATGTGGATAACAGACCTGGTGTCTTTTAGTTCCATGTGGATAACAGACCTGATGTCTTTTAGTTCCATGTGGATAACAGACCTGATGTCTTTTAGTTCCATGTGGATAACAGACCTGATGTCTTTTAGTTCCATGTGGATAACAGACCTGGTGTCTTTTAGTTCCATGTGGATAACAGACCTGATGTCTTTTAGTTCCATGTGGATAACAGACCTGATGTCTTTTAGTTCCATGTGGATAACAGACCTGATGTCTTTTAGTTCCATGTGGATAACAGACCTGGTGTCTTTTAGTTCCATGTGGATAACAGACCTGATGTCTTTTAGTTCCATGTGGATAACAGACCTGATGTCTTTTAGTTCCATGTGGATAACAGACCTGATGTCTTTTAGTTCCATGTGGATAACAGACCTGGTGTCTTTTAGTTCCATGTGGATAACAGACCTGATGTCTTTTAGTTCCATGTGGATAACAGACCTGATGTCTTTTAGTTCCATGTGGATAACAGACCTGATGTCTTTTAGTTCCATGTGGATAACAGACCTGATGTCTTTTAGTTCCATGTGGATAACAGACCTGATGTCTTTTAGCTCCATGTGGATAACAGACCTGATGTCTTTTAGTTCCATGTGGATAACAGACCTGATGTCTTTTAGCTCCATGTGGATAACAGACCTGATGTCTTTTAGCTCCATGTGGATAACAGACCTGATGTCTTTTAGCTCCATGTGAATAACAGACCTGATGTCTTTTAGTTCCATGTGGATAACAGACATGATGTCTTTTAGTTCCATGTGGATAACAGACATGATGTCTTTTAGTTCCATGTGGATAACAGACCTGATGTCTTTTAGTTCCATGTGGATAACAGACCTGATGTCTTTTAGTTCCATGTGGATAACAGACCTGATGTCTTTTAGTTCCATGTGGATAACAGACCTGATGTCTTTTAGTTCCATGTGGATAACAGACCTGATGTCTTTTAGTTCCATGTGGATAACAGACCTGATGTCTTTTAGTTCCATGTGGATAACAGACCTGATGTCTTTTAGCTCCATGTGGATAACAGACCTGATGTCTTTTAGTTCCATGTGGATAACAGACCTGATGTCTTTTAGTTCCATGTGGATAACAGACCTGATGTCTTTTAGTTCCATGTGGATAACAGACCTGATGTCTTTTAGTTCCATGTGGATAACAGACCTGATGTCTTTTAGTTCCATGTGGATAACAGACCTGATGTCTTTTAGCTCCATGTGGATAACAGACCTGATGTCTTTTAGTTCCATGTGGATAACAGACCTGATGTCTTTTAGTTCCATGTGGATAACAGACCTGATGTCTTTTAGTTCCATGTGGATAACAGACCTGATGTCTTTTAGTTCCATGTGGATAACAGACCTGATGTCTTTTAGCTCCATGTGGATAACAGACCTGATGTCTTTTAGTTCCATGTGGATAACAGACCTGATGTCTTTTAGTTCCATGTGGATAACAGACCTGATGTCTTTTAGTTCCATGTGGATAACAGACCTGATGTCTTTTAGCTCCATGTGGATAACAGACCTGATGTCTTTTAGTTCCATGTGGATAACAGACCTGATGTCTTTTAGTTCCATGTGGATAACAGACCTGATGTCTTTTAGTTCCATGTGGATAACAGACCTGATGTCTTTTAGTTCCATGTGGATAACAGACCTGATGTCTTTTAGTTCCATGTGGATAACAGACCTGATGTCTTTTAGTTCCATGTGGATAACAGACCTGATGTCTTTTAGTTCCATGTGGATAACAGACCTGATGTCTTTTAGTTCCATGTGGATAACAGACCTGATGTCTTTTAGTTCCATGTGGATAATAGACCTGATGTCTTTTAGTTCCATGTGGATAACAGACCTGATGTCTTTTAGTTCCATGTGGATAACAGACCTGATGTCTTTTAGTTCCATGTGGATAACAGACCTGATGTCTTTTGTAGTTCCATGTGGTTGATATAACAGACCTGATGTCTTTTAGTTCCATGTCTGGATAACAGACCTGATGTCTTTTAGCTCCATGTGGATAACAGACCTGATGTCTTTTAGTTCCATGTGGATAACAGACCTGATGTCTTTTAGTTCCATGTGGATAACAGACCTGATGTCTTTTAGCTCCATGTGGATAACAGACCTGATGTCTTTTAGCTCCATGTGAATAACAGACCTGATGTCTTTTAGTTCCATGTGGATAACAGACATGATGTCTTTTCCATGGTTCCATGTGTTAACAGACATGATGTCTTTTAGTTCCATGTGGATAACAGACATGATGTCTTTTAGTTCCATGTGGATAACAGACCTGATGTCTTTTAGCTCCATGTGGATAACAGACCTGATGTCTTTTAGTTCCATGTGGATAACAGACCTGATGTCTTTTAGTTCCATGTGGATAACAGACCTGATGTCTTTTAGTTCCATGTGGATAACAGACCTGATGTCTTTTAGTTCCATGTGGATAACAGACCTGATGTCTTTTGTCTTATCTTGACTTGAGATCTGTAGAGTTGATAATGTAGAGAACTAATCTGTCTCTCTCTCAGGTGTCCAAGGTGTCTGTATCTCAGTGTGAACAGCAGCCTGACTGCCAGTCCTGTCTGTCTGTCAGAGACCCTCACTGTGGCTGGTGTGTCCTGGAGGGAAGGTACTGTACACCCACACAAAACACATTTCTGCATCACCTATCTTATTGGTACCACAGTGGATAAACCAGACCAGAACACAGTCTCTGCTGTCTCCATGGTAACCTGTGTTAACAACCAGATCCAGAACACAGTCTCTGCTGTCTCCATGGTAATCTGTGTTAACAACCAGACCAGAACACAGTCTCTGCTGTCTCCATGGTAATCTGTGTTAACAACCAGACTAGAACACAGTCTCTGCTGTCTCCATGGTAATCTGTGTTAACAACCAGACTAGAACACAGTCTCTGCTGTCTCCATGGTAATCTGTGTTTATATTTCTTTTATTCAGATGTAGTCGTCGAATGGAGTGTAGTCGTGAGGGTCAAGCCAACCACTGGCTGTGGAGCTACCAGCCTGCCAACCAGCCTGCCAACCAGCCTGCCAACCAGCCTGCCAACCAGCCTGCCAGCCAGCCTGCCAACCAGTGTGTGACTGTCCAGAGCTTGGAGCCTGCCATCCAAAGCAGAGAGGAGGAGACTCAGGTGGGTGAACTGTGGCAGTATAGAGACTCAGGTGGGGGAACTGTGGCAGTATAGAGACTCAGGTGGGGGAACTATGGCAGTATAGTGACTCAGGTGGGTGAACTGTGGCAGTATAGTGACTCAGGTGGGTGAACTGTGGCAGTATAGTGACTCAGGTGGGGGAACTGTGGCAGTATAGTGACTCAGGTGGGGGAACTGTGGCAGTATAGTGACTCAGGTGGGTGAACTGTGGCAGTATAGTGACTCAGGTGGGTGAACTGTGGCAGTATAGTGACTCAGGTGGGTGAACTGTGGCAGTATAGAGACTCAGGTGGGTGAACTGTGGCAGTATAGTGACTCAGGTGGGTGAACTGTGGCAGTATAGTGACTCAGGTGGGTGAACTGTGGCAGTATAGTGACTCAGGTGGGTGAACTGTGGCAGTATAGAGACTCAGGTGGGTGAACTGTGGCAGTATAGAGACTCAGGTGGGTGAACTGTGGCAGTATAGTGACTCAGGTGGGTGAACTGTGGCAGTATAGTGACTCAGGTGGGTGAACTGTGGCAGTATAGTGACTCAGGTGGGTGAACTGTGGCAGTATAGTGACTCAGGTGGGTGAACTGTGGCAGTATAGTGACTCAGGTGGGTGAACTGTGGCAGTATAGTGACTCAGGTGGGTGAACTGTGGCAGTATAGTGACTCAGGTGGGTGAACTGTGGCAGTATAGAGACTCAGGTGGGTGAACTGTGGCAGTATAGTGACTCAGGTGGGTGAACTGTGGCAGTATAGTGACTCAGGTGGGTGAACTGTGGCAGTATAGTGACTCAGGTGGGTGAACTGTGGCAGTATAGTGACTCAGGTGGGTGAACTGTGGCAGTATAGTGACTCAGGTGGGTGAACTGTGGCAGTATAGTGACTCAGGTGGGTGAACTGTGGCAGTATAGAGACTCAGGTGGGTGAACTGTGGCAGTATAGAGACTCAGGTGGGTGAACTGTGTCAGTATAGAGACTCAGGTGGGTGAACTGTGGCAGTATAGTGACTCAGGTGGGTGAACTGTGGCAGTATAGAGACTCAGGTGGGTGAACTGTGGCAGTATAGAGACTCAGGTGGGTGAACTGTGGCAGTATAGAGACTCAGGTGGGTGAACTGTGGCAGTATAGTGACTCAGGTGGGTGAACTGTGGCAGTATAGTGACTCAGGTGGGTGAACTGTGGCAGTATAGTGACTCAGGTGGGTGAACTGTGGCAGTATAGTGACTCAGGTGGGTGAACTGTGGCAGTATAGTGACTCAGGTGGGTGAACTGTGGCAGTATAGTGACTCAGGTGGGTGAACTGTGGCAGTATAGAGACTCAGGTGGGTGAACTGTGGCAGTATAGTGACTCAGGTGGGTGAACTGTGGCAGTATAGTGACTCAGGTGGGTGAACTGTGGCAGTATAGTGACTCAGGTGGGTGAACTGTGGCAGTATAGTGACTCAGGTGGGTGAACTGTGGCAGTATAGTGACTCAGGTGGGTGAACTGTGGCAGTATAGTGACTCAGGTGGGTGAACTGTGGCAGTATAGAGACTCAGGTGGGTGAACTGTGGCAGTATAGTGACTCAGGTGGGTGAACTGTGGCAGTATAGTGACTCAGGTGGGTGAACTGTGGCAGTATAGTGACTCAGGTGGGTGAACTGTGGCAATATAGTATTGAATAAATTCGGGGAACTCCAAATATTGTTCCTCTAATTGCTGTTCTTGATTCAGGAAAATCAGTGTCTCATTAAGACCTGACAAACCAGGTAACTTCTCTAGTCAATCAATACAACGACATATCAACTCATACCTTGTTTTTACTAAAAATATTTATCAATGGAGTAAAAACATGGCATGAGATGATTATGTAGAAACCGGTTGAGACTGACTGAGAAGAAAAAGGCCCTTTTCCTTCAGGATACTCCAAACATAGTTGAGTTAAAGTTCCTTGTTGTTTCCTCTCCCAGGTTTCTCTTGTTGTGGCCCTGCTGCCCACCCTGTCAGAGGAGGAGGAGTCTCTATCCTGCTCCTTTGGAACCCTCGCCCCTCAACCAGCCGTCGTTACGGGAACCACCATAACCTGTCAATCACCCCTGCCTGAGCTCCTCCCACCCAGCCCACCAGGAAGTGGTAAGCGGACATTTTATTTAAAGTTTTATATAAAAATATATCTGTAAATCTTTTTATTTTTATACGTTTGATTATTTATCCAGGTTAGTCTTGTTGAGATACAATACCATGACGGACTTAGTCCGAGACAGCCAGGTTATCACATGACTAGATTTACTTTGATCCGTTTTGAGTATGTTGGTCATGTAGTTTACCTAGTTAGAACATACACTACATGACCAAAAGTAACCTTAATTGCTGGACTATTAAGCGCATCTGAATATAAACCACACCCACTGAATTATTAAAAAATATGTATTTTGTACATAAATAAGCCAGGTGCCTACCGGTACATTGAAACATGTCTATAAGCCACAGGTGCCTACTGGTACATTGAAACATGTCTATAAGCCAGGTGCCTACCGGTACATTGAAACATGTCTATAAGCCAGGTGCCTACCGGTACATTGAAACATGTCTATAAGCCAGGTGCCTACCGGTACATTGAAACATGTCTATAAGCCAGGTGCCTACCGGTACATTGAAACATGTCTATAAGCCGCAGGTGTCTTTCTGCACTGAGTCAGTTCCTCACGCTGCTGTTTCCAACGTCTTATCATCGACTCATTAAGGCCAAGCTCCCGTGCAGCAGCTCTATTTCCTTTTCCAACAGCCAGATCGATCGCCTTCAACTTGAAAGCTGCATCATATGCATTTCTCCGTGTCTTTGCCATGATGATGGTGACAAAATGACTACCGTAAATCAGAATGATGGGAAGTTTGAGAGCGCTCGGTTTTACGTCACATTATGTGACGGTGCTCAGTTTTTTGGCGGCATGAATCTTGTGAAAGCGGGAAAAATCCATGAATTAGCCGCCTCATTGTATAAACCCGCGAGGTTCAAAGCGTGGGAATAAAGTAGCGGCTTATAGTCCGGGAATTACGGTACGTTCAAGATATAGATACACTACATGACCGAAAGTATGTGGACAGCTGCTCGTCGAACTTCTCATTCCAAAATCATGGGTATTAATATGGAGTTGGTCCCCCCCTTTGCTGCTATAACAGCCTCCACTCTTCTGGGAAGGCTTTCCACTAGATTTAGGAACATTGCTGCTATAACAGCCTCCACTCTTCTGGGAAGGCTTTCCACTAGATTTAGGAACATTGCTGCTATAACAGCCTCCACCCTTCTGGGAAGGCTTTCCACTAGATGTTGGAACATTGCTGCTATAACAGCCTCCACTCTTCTGGGAAGGCTTTCCACTAGATGTTGGAACATTGCTGCTATAACAGCCTCCACTCTTCTGGGAAGGCTTTCCACTAGATTTATGAACATTGCTGCTATAACAGCCTCCACTCTTCTGGGAAGGCTTTCCACTAGATGTTGGAACATTGCTGCTATAACAGCCTCCACTCTTCTGGGAAGGCTTTCCACTAGATGTTGGAACATTGCTGCTATAACAGCCTCCACTCTTCTGGGAAGGCTTTCCACTAGATGTTGGAACATTGCTGCTATAACAGCCTCCACTCTTCTGGGAAGGCTTTCCACTAGATTTAGGAACATTGCTGCTATAACAGCCTCCACCCTTCTGGGAAGGCTTTCCACTAGATGTTGGAACATTGCTGCTATAACAGCCTCCACTCTTCTGGGAAGGCTTTCCACTAGATGTTGGAACATTGCTGCTATAACAGCCTCCACTCTTCTGGGAAGGCTTTCCACTAGATTTATGAACATTGCTGCTATAACAGCCTCCACTCTTCTGGGAAGGCTTTCCACTAGATGTTGGAACATTGCTGCTATAACAGCCTCCACTCTTCTGGGAAGGCTTTCCACTAGATTTAGGAACATTGCTGCTATAACAGCCTCCAGTCTTCTGGGAAGGCTTTCCACTAGATGTTGGAACATTGCTGCTATAACAGCCTCCACTCTTCTGGGAAGGCTTTCCACTAGATTTATGAACATTGCTGCTATAACAGCCTCCACTCTTCTCGGAAGGCTTTCTACTAGATGTTGGAACATTGCTGCTATAACAGCCTCCACTCTTCTGGGAAGGCTTTCCACTAGATGTTGGAACATTGCTGCTATAACAGCCTCCACTCTTCTGGGAAGGCTTTCCACTAGATTTATGAACATTGCTGCTATAACAGCCTCCAGTCTTCTGGGAAGGCTTTCCACTAGATGTTGGAACATTGCTGCTATAACAGCCTCCACTCTTCTCGGAAGGCTTTCTACTAGATGTTGGAACATTGCTGCTAACAGCCTCCACTCTTCTCGGAAGGCTTTCTACTAGATGTTGGAACATTGCTGCTATAACAGCCTCCACTCTTCTGGGAAGGCTTTCCACTAGATTTATGAACATTGCTGCTATAACAGCCTCCACTCTTCTGGGAAGGCTTTCCACTAGATGTTGGAACATTGCTGCTATAACAGCCTCCACTCTTCTGGGAAGGCTTTCCACTAGATTTAGGAACATTGCTGCTATAACAGCCTCCAGTCTTCTGGGAAGGCTTTCCACTAGATGTTGGAACATTGCTGCTATAACAGCCTCCACTCTTCTGGGAAGGCTTTCCACTAGATTTATGAACATTGCTGCTATAACAGCCTCCACTCTTCTGGGAAGGCTTTCCACTAGATGTTGGAACATTGCTGCTATAACAGCCTCCACTCTTCTGGGAAGGCTTTCCACTAGATTTAGGAACATTGCTGCTATAACAGCCTCCAGTCTTCTGGGAAGGCTTTCCACTAGATGTTGGAACATTGCTGCTATAACAGCCTCCACTCTTCTGGGAAGGCTTTCCACTAGATTTATGAACATTGCTGCTATAACAGCCTCCACTCTTCTCGGAAGGCTTTCTACTAGATGTTGGAACATTGCTGCTATAACAGCCTCCACTCTTCTGGGAAGGCTTTCCACTAGATGTTGGAACATTGCTGCTATAACAGCCTCCACTCTTCTGGGAAGGCTTTCCACTAGATTTATGAACATTGCTGCTATAACAGCCTCCAGTCTTCTGGGAAGGCTTTCCACTAGATGTTGGAACATTGCTGCTATAACAGCCTCCACTCTTCTCGGAAGGCTTTCTACTAGATGTTGGAACATTGCTGCTAACAGCCTCCACTCTTCTCGGAAGGCTTTCTACTAGATGTTGGAACATTGCTGCTATAACAGCCTCCACTCTTCTGGGAAGGCTTTCCACTAGATTTATGAACATTGCTGCTATAACAGCCTCCACTCTTCTGGGAAGGCTTTCCACTAGATTTATGAACATTGCTGCTATAACAGCCTCCACTCTTCTGGGAAGGCTTTCCACTAGATTTAGGAACATTGCTGCTATAACAGCCTCCAGTCTTCTGGGAAGGCTTTCCACTAGATGTTGGAACATTGCTGCTATAACAGCCTCCACTCTTCTGGGAAGGCTTTCCACTAGATTTATGAACATTGCTGCTATAACAGCCTCCACTCTTCTGGGAAGGCTTTCCACTAGATGTTGGAACATTGCTGCTATAACAGCCTCCACTCTTCTGGGAAGGCTTTCCACTAGATTTAGGAACATTGCTGCTATAACAGCCTCCAGTCTTCTGGGAAGGCTTTCCACTAGATGTTGGAACATTGCTGCTATAACAGCCTCCACTCTTCTGGGAAGGCTTTCCACTAGATTTATGAACATTGCTGCTATAACAGCCTCCACTCTTCTCGGAAGGCTTTCTACTAGATGTTGGAACATTGCTGCTATAACAGCCTCCACTCTTCTGGGAAGGCTTTCCACTAGATGTTGGAACATTGCTGCTATAACAGCCTCCACTCTTCTGGGAAGGCTTTCCACTAGATTTATGAACATTGCTGCTATAACAGCCTCCACTCTTCTGGGAAGGCTTTCCACTAGATGTTGGAACATTGCTGCTATAACAGCCTCCACTCTTCTGGGAAGGCTTTCCACTAGATTTAGGAACATTGCTGCTATAACAGCCTCCAGTCTTCTGGGAAGGCTTTCCACTAGATGTTGGAACATTGCTGCTATAACAGCCTCCACTCGTCTGGGAAGGCTTTCCACTAGATTTATGAACATTGCTGCTATAACAGCCTCCACTCTTCTCGGAAGGCTTTCTACTAGATGTTGGAACATTGCTGCTATAACAGCCTCCACTCTTCTGGGAAGGCTTTCCACTAGATGTTGGAACATTGCTGCTATAACAGCCTCCACTCTTCTCGGAAGGCTTTCTACTAGATGTTGGAACATTGCTGCTAACAGCCTCCACTCTTCTCGGAAGGCTTTCTACTAGATGTTGGAACATTGCTGCTATAACAGCCTCCACTCTTCTGGGAAGGCTTTCCACTAGATTTATGAACATTGCTGCTATAACAGCCTCCACTCTTCTGGGAAGGCTTTCCACTAGATGTTGGAACATTGCTGCTATAACAGCCTCCACTCTTCTGGGAAGGCTTTCCACTAGATTTAGGAACATTGCTGCTATAACAGCCTCCAGTCTTCTGGGAAGGCTTTCCACTAGATGTTGGAACATTGCTGCTATAACAGCCTCCACTCTTCTGGGAAGGCTTTCCACTAGATTTATGAACATTGCTGCTATAACAGCCTCCACTCTTCTCGGAAGGCTTTCTACTAGATGTTGGAACATTGCTGCTATAACAGCCTCCACTCTTCTGGGAAGGCTTTCCACTAGATGTTGGAACATTGCTGCTATAACAGCCTCCACTCTTCTCGGAAGGCTTTCTACTAGATGTTGGAACATTGCTGCTAACAGCCTCCACTCTTCTCGGAAGGCTTTCCACTAGATGTTGGAACATTGCTGTAGGGACTTCCCATTCAGACACAAGAGAATTAGTGAGGTCGGGTACTAATTTTCGGTGATTAGGCCTGGCTCGCCGTTCTGCATTGTAATTAATCCCAAATGTTTTCGTCAGGATTGAGGTCATTGCTCTGTGCGGGCCAGTCAAGTTCTTCCACACTGATATCGACAAACCAGTTCTGTATGGACCTCGCTTGGTGCACAGGGGCATTATCATGCTGAAACCAGAAAGGGCCATCCCCCAAACTGTTGCCACAAAGTTGGAGGGACAGAATCATCTAGAATGTCATTGTATGCTGTAGCGTTTAGATTTCCCTTCACTGGAACTAAGGGGCCTGAACCATGAAAAACAGCCCCAGACCAATATTCCTCCTCCACCAAACTTTACAGTTGGCACTATGCATTGGGGAAGGTAGCTTTCTTATGGCATCCGCCTTATCCCACATTTGTCCTTCGGACTGCCAGATGGTGAAGTGTGATTCACCACATCCAGAGAACGCGTTTTCACTGCTCCAGAGAACGGACCACTTCTGTAAGCGCGTCACTGGTACTTCCTGTTTGACTTTTTGCATGTAAGCAAGAAACAAGAAGATAGAGGGATGTTCTGATTGGCCAAATGGAGATTAAATTTAAAGGCAATGCTACCAGATACTATTTGAGAGTATGTAAACTTCTGACCCACTGGGAGTGTGATGAAAGAAATAAAAGCTGAAATAAATCACTCTCTCTACTTATTATTCTGACATTTCACATTCTTAAAATAAAGTGGTGATCCTAACTGACCTAAGACAGGGAATTGTTACTAGGATTACATGTCAGGAATGGTGAAAAACTGAGTTTAAATGTATTTGGCTAGGGTGTATGTAAACTTCCCACTTCAACTGTGTGTGTGTGGGGGAATGACGTTTGTGTGTGTATGTATATACAGTGGGGCAAAAAAGTATTTAGTCAGCCACCAAGTTCTCCCACTTAAAAAGAAGAGAGGCCTGTAATTTTCATCATAGGTACACTTCAACTATGACAGACAAAATGAGAAAGAAAATCCAGAAAATCACATTGTAGGATTTTTAATGAACTTATTTGCAAATTATGGTGGAAAATAAGTATTTGGTCACCTGCAAACAAGCAAGATTTCTGGCTCTCACAGACCTGTAACTTCTTCTTTAAGAGTCTCCTCTGTCCTCCACTCGTTACCTGTATTAATGGCACCTGTTTGAACTTGTTATCAGTATAAAAGACACCTGTCCACAACCTCAAACAGTCACACTCCAAACTCCACTATGGCCAAGACCAAAGAGCTGTCAAAGGACACCAGAAGAAGTTACACGTCTGTATAATATATCCTTCTTCAGGGTCATGAATGCTTGAAGCAGGTTATGTTGACTATAGTGAGGGCTGTGTCATAATTGCTAGGTTGATCAAAATTAATTGAGTGAAACTGTTAAAAGGCAATAGCCCACAGCATATTTAATATATTATGCCATTGTTAGCATTAGCATTATTGTTTAATTTCAGTCATCACCTATATAAATATTAAATAAAATAAATATTTATAAATGTTTCCAATATCAAAAAAATCCATGTAATCTTTTGGTTCAACCATAATGTATAATGAGCATCATCAACAGTCAATATTCAGACCACTAGGGGGCAATGTTTTCATCAACAGGGGAACAAATTGGGTGAAAGAATACATTCATTTACCTGTTCACAGGAAAAAATAATTGGTTATAAGAAGGGCCTGAGATCAAAGTCAATATTCAGACCACTAGGGGGCAATGTTTTTAGGAAGGATATCCAGTAAGCCTCCCTTTGTAGTAGGAGGATCTCGATGTTTCCTCCTTGGTGAGGAGGCAACAAGCTCAACGCCTGTGTGTTTGAGGGAGGAGATGGGACGGTTAGCTTCAACAAAGTGAGCTGCTACTGGACAGTCAATGTTCCTGCACCTGATTGAGCTGCGGTGTTCAGCTATGCTAATTGTCTTTTCGTTTGTCCTACGTAGGCTTTTCCCCACATGAACAGGTGATGAGATAGATCACTCCCTTGGTCTTGCAAGAGATGATGCCCCTAACAGGGATCTTTCGACCTGTATGTGGGTGTCTGAAGAAGGATGTTTTTATAGAGCTATTGCACTGTGCGCATGAGCCACATTTTGTAGTTCACCATTTGGGGTAGGGAGTCAAGTGTCTGAGTGTTTTCAGGGGGCGGATCTCACCAAGGTATCTCCAATATACAAGACCAGCAGTCGGAAGGCTCCTTGAAGAGGCTTTGACTGACGACAGAAAATACCATTTATTTTTCAGGATCATTTGGTGCGGAACTTTTTGGTTTAGTTTTTAGATGGGTTTTTCTCCCGACGTTTTCATCATTGCAGCATTGAGTTTTGTCCTTGAAGTCTATTTTTCTTAACAATGCCGTCAAAATCTTGACTGGTGTCCACAGATTTGCATAACTGCCTGTATGCTAGACCATTTATGTAAGAAAGTTAAGATCAGCGTAAAGAAAAAAAAAACCAACACAGAATAGCAGACTAGGTCAGAAAGCGGTTCAACGATGCTGTTCTTCCACTAACCTCATTGCAGAGCCATCTTTCATCCCAAACAGCCAATCGCATTCATCATATGATCATCAGTTCTTTTCTCAGAAATCATAGAATTTCAGGCAGAGGGTAAAGTGCTTCTTTGTTGATGTCACTGTGAGATCAGCTTCTGAGCCTGACTACACTGATGAGGGAGGTACACGCCCCTCTGATGGAGGTACACGCCCCTCTGATGGAGGTACACGCCCCTCTGATGCGGGAGGTACACGCCCCTCTGATGCGGGAGGTACACGCCCTTCTGATGCGGGAGGTACACGCCTTATTCTAAAATGGATTACATGGTTTGTTTTCCCTATTAATCTATACACAAGGGACCAAAACATTTATATAACATTTAATAGCAAAGCAAAAACACGTTTTAGACATTTTTGCCAAGGTATTTTAAAAGTAATTCAGAGACTTGTCCTATTGGAAGGGGAACCTTCGCCCCAGTCTGAGGTCCCGAAGCCACTCCTGCGTTGTCTTGGCTGTGTGCTTGGGGTCGTTGTCCTATTGGAAGGGGAACCTTCGCCCCAGTCTGAGGTCCCGAAGCCACTCCTGCGTTGTCTTGGCTGTGTGCTTGGGGTCGTTGTCCTATTGGAAGGGGAACCTTCGCCCCAGTCTGAGGTCCCGAAGCCACTCCTGCGTTGTCTTGGCTGTGTGCTTGGGGTCGTTGTCCTATTGGAAGGGGAACCTTCGCCCCAGTCTGAGGTCCCGAAGCCACTCCTGCGTTGTCTTGGCTGTGTGCTTGGGGTCGTTGTCCTATTGGAAGGGGAACCTTCGCCCCAGTCTGAGGTCCCGAAGCCACTCCTGCGTTGTCTTGGCTGTGTGCTTGGGGTCGTTGTCCTATTGGAAGGGGAACCTTCGCCCCAATCTGAGGTCCTGAGCACTCTGGAGAAGGTTTTCACCAAGGAACTCTCTGTTCTTTACTTCGTTCATCTTTTCCTCGATCCTGACTAGTCTCCCAGTCCCTGCTGCTGAAAAACATCCCCACAACATGATGCTGCCACCACCATGCTTCACCGTAGGGATGGTGCCAGGTTTCCTCCAAACGTGATGCTTTGCATTCAGGCCAAAGAGTTTAATCTTGGTTTCATCAGACCAGAGAATCTTGTTTCTCATGGTCTTAGAGTCCTTTAGGTGCCTTTTGGCAAACTCCAAGCGGGCTGCCATGTGCCTTTTACTGAGGAGCGGCTTCCATCTGGCCACTCTACCATAAAGGCCTGATTGGTGGAGTGCTGCAGAGATGGTTGTCCTTCTGGAAGGTTCTCCCATCTCCACAGAGGAAGTCTAGATCTCTGCCAGAGTGAACATTGGGTCCAGCTCTAGGAACCTAGAGTCTTGGTGGTTCCAAAATTCTTCCATTTCAGAATGATGGAGGCCACTGTGTTCTTGGGGACCTTCAATGCTGCAGAAATGTCTTGGTACCCTTCCCCAGATCTGTGCCTCGACACAATCCTGTCTCGGAGCTCTACGGACAATTCCTTCAACCTCATGTCTTGGTTTTTGCTCTGACATGCACTGTCAACTGTGGGACCTTATATAGACAGGTGTGTGCCTTTCCAAATCATGTCCAATCAATTGAATTTACCACAGGTGTACTCCAATTAAGTTGTAGAAACATCTCAAGGATGATCAATGGAAACAGGATGCACCTGAACGCAATTTCAAGTCTCACAGCAAAGGGTCTGAATACTTATGTAAATAAGGTGTTTTTTAAATGTATTTTGAATACATTTGCTCAATTTTCTGAACCTATTTTCGCTTCGTCATTATGGGGTATTGTGTGTAGATTGCATTCAATCAATTTTTAGAATAAGGCTGTAACGTAACAAAATGTGGAAAAGGTTTCTGAATGTTAACGTGTCCCTGTCCTGAATGTTAACGTGTCCCTGTCCTGAATGTTAACGTGTCCCTGTCCCTGTAGACCACGTGTCCCTGTCCTGAATGTTAACGTGTCCCTGTCCCTGTAGACCTACGTGTCTCCTGTCCCTGTAGACCACGTGTCCCTGTCCCTGTAGACCACGTGTCTCCTGTCCCTGTAGACCACGTGTCCCTGTCCCTGTAGACCACGTGTCTCCTGTCCCTGTAGACCACGTGTCTCCTGTCCCTGTAGACCACGTGTCTCCTGTCCCTGTAGACCATGTGTCTCCTGTCCCTGTAGACCACGTATCTCCTGTCCCTGTAGACCACGTGTCCCTGTAGACCACGTGTCCCTGTCCCTGTAGACCACGTGTCCCTGTCCCTGTAGACCACGTGTCTCCTGTCCCTGTAGACCACGTATCTCCTGTCCCTGTAGACCACGTGTCCCTGTAGACCACGTGTCTCCTGTCCCTGTAGACCACGTGTCTCCTGTCCCTGTAGACCATGTGTCTCCTGTCCCTGTAGACCACGTGTCCCTGTAGACCACGTGTCCCTGTCCCTGTAGACCACGTGTCTCCTGTCCCTCTAGACCACGTGTCCCTGTCCCTGTAGACCACGTGTCCCTGTCCCTGTAGACCACGTGTCCCTGTAGACCACGTGTCCCTGTAGACCACGTGTCCCTGTCCCTGTAGACCACGTGTCTCCTGTCCCTGTAGACCACGTGTCTCCTGTCCCTGTAGACCACGTGTCTCCTGTCCCTGTAGACCACGTGTCTCCTGTCCCTGTAGACCACGTGTCTCCTGTCCCTGTAGACCACGTGTCCCTGTCCCTGTAGACAACGTGTCTCCTGTCCCTGTAGACCACGTGTCCCTGTCCTGAATGTTAACGTTTCTCCTGTCCCTCTAGACCACGTGTCCCTACGTGTGTCTGTGATGTTCAGAGACGTGACCATCTCTAGCAGTGACCTCATCTTCTACGACTGTCGAGCTGTGGGGCGACTCAACATCACCTCCCCGTAAGAGATACACACACCGCACACACACACCGTACACACACACACACACCGTACACACACACACCGTACACACACACACACACCGTACAAACACACACACACACCGTACACACACACACACCGTACACGCACACCGTACACACACACACACGTGTTTTCAACCCCATACAGTATCTAAATCCATATATTAGACCCATACAGTATCTAAATCTGTATATTAGACCCCATACAGTATCTAAATCCGTATATTAGACCCCATACAGTATCTAAATCCGTATATTAGACCCCATACAGTATCTAAATCCATATATTAGACCCATACAGTATCTAAATCCATATATTAGACCCATACAGTATCTAAATCTGTATATTAGACCCCATACAGTATCTAAATCCATATATTAGACCCCATACAGTATCTAAATCCATATATTAGACCCATACAGTATCTAAATCTGTATATTAGACCCCATACAGTATCTAAATCCATATATTAGACCCCATACAGTATCTAAATCCGTATATTAGACCCCATACAGTATCTAAATCCATATATTAGACCCATACAGTATCTAAATCTGTATATTAGACCCCATACAGTATCTAAATCCATATATTAGACCCCATACAGTATCTAAATCCATATATTAGACCCATACAGTATCTAAATCTGTATATTAGACCCATACAGTATCTAAATCCATATATTATACCCCATACAGTATCTAAATCCATATATTAGACCCCATATAGTATCTAAATCCATATATTAGACCCCATACAGTATCTAAATCCATATATTAGACCCATACAGTATCTAAATCCATATATTAGACCCCATACAGTATCTAAATCCATATATTAGACCCATACAGTATCTAAATCCATATATTAGACCCATACAGTATCTAAATCCATATATTAGACCCCATACAGTATCTAAATCCGTATATTAGACCCCATACAGTATCTAAATCCGTATATTAGACCCCATACAGTATCTAAATCCATATATTAGACCCCATACAGTATCTAAATCTGTATATTAGACCCTATACAGTATCTAAATCCCATACAGTATCTAAATCTGTATATTAGACCCCATACAGTATCTAAATCCATATATTAGACCCATACAGTATCTAAATCCATATATTAGACCCATACAGTATCTAAATCTGTATATTAGACCCATACAGTATCTAAATCTGTATATTAGACCCCATACAGTATCTAAATCTGTATATTAGACCCCATACAGTATCTAAATCCATATATTAGACCCCATACAGTATCTAAATCTGTATATTATACCCCATACAGTATCTAAATCCATATATTAGACCCCATACAGTATCTAAATCCGTATATTAGACCCCATACAGTATCTAAATCCATATATTATACCCCATACAGTATCTAAATCCATATATTAGACCCCATACAGTATCTAAATCCATATATTAGACCCCATACAGTATCTAAATCCATATATTAGACCCCATACAGTATCTAAATCTGTATATTAGACCCCATACAGTATCTAAATCCATATATTAGACCCCATACAGTATCTAAATCCATATATTAGACCCCATACAGTATCTAAATCCATATATTAGACCCCATACAGTATCTAAATCCATATATTAGACCCATACAGTATCTAAATCCATATATTAGACCCCATACAGTATCTAAATCCATATATTATACCCCGTACAGTATCTAAATCCATATATTAGACCCCATACAGTATCTAAATCCATATATTAGACCCCATACAGCATCTAAATCCATATATTAGACCCATACAGTATCTAAATCTGTATATTAGACCCCATACAGTATCTAAATCTGTATATTAGACCCCATACAGTATCTAAATCTGTATATTAGACCCCATACAGTATCTAAATCCGTATATTAGACCCCATACAGTATCTAAATCTGTATATTAGACCCCATACAGTATCTAAATCCGTATATTAGACCCCATACAGTATCTAAATCCATATATTAGACCCCATACAGTATCTAAATCCATATATTAGACCCATACAGTATCTAAATCCATATATTAGACCCCATACAGTATCTAAATCTGTATATTAGACCCCATACAGTATCTAAATCCATATATTAGACCCCATACAGTATCTAAATCCATATATTAGACCCCATACAGTATCTAAATCCGTATATTATACCCCATACAGTATCTAAATCCATATATTAGACCCCATACAGTATCTAAATCTGTATATTAGACCCCATACAGTATCTAAATCTGTATATTATACCCCATACAGTATCTAAATCCGTATATTAGACCCCATACAGTATCTAAATCCATATATTATACCCCATACAGTATCTAAATCCATATATTAGACCCCATACAGTATCTAAATCCATATATTATACCCCATACAGTATCTAAATCCATATATTAGACCCATACAGTATCTAAATCCATATATTAGACCCCATACAGTATCTAAATCCATATATTAGACCCCATACAGTATCTAAATCCGTATATTATACCCCATACAGTATCTAAATCCATATATTAGACCCCATACAGTATCTAATTCTGTATATTATACCCCATACAGTATCTAAATCCATATATTAGACCCCATACAGTATCTAAATCTGTATATTAGACCCCATACAGTATCTAAATCCATATATTAGACCCCATACAGTATCTAAATCCATATATTAGACCCCATACAGTATCTAAATCTGTATATTAGACCCCATACAGTATCTAAATCTGTATATTAGACCCCATACAGTATCTAAATCCATATATTAGACCCCATACAGTATCTAAATCTGTATATTAGACCCCATACAGTATCTAAATCCATATATTAGACCCCATACAGTATCTAAATCTGTATATTAGACCCCATACAGTATCTAAATCTGTATATTAGACCCCATACAGTATCTAAATCTGTATATTAGACCCCATACAGTATCTAAATCTGTATATTAGACCCCATACAGTATCTAAATCTGTATATTAGACCCCATACAGTATCTAAATCCCATACAGTATCTAAATCCATATATTAGACCCCATACAGTATCTAAATCGGTATATTAGACCCCATACAGTATCTAAATCTGTATATTAGACCCCATACAGTATCTAAATCTGTATATTATACCCCATACAGTATCTAAATCCATATATTAGACCCCATACAGTATCTAAATCCATATATTAGACCCCATACAGTATCTAAATCTGTATATTAGACCCATACAGTATCTAAATCCCATACAGTATCTAAATCCCATACAGTATCTAAATCTGTATATTAGACCCATACAGTATCTAAATCCATATATTAGACCACATACAGTATCTAAATCTGTATATTATACCCCATACAGTATCTAAATCCCATACAGTATCTAAATCCATATATTAGACCCCATACAGTATCTAAATCTGTATATTAGACCCCATGCAGTATCTAAATCCATATATTAGACCCCATACAGTATCTAAATCTGTATATTAGACCCCATACAGTATCTAAATCTGTATATTATACCCCATACAGTATCTAAATCCATATATTAGACCCCATACAGTATCTAAATCCATATATTAGACCCCATACAGTATCTAAATCTGTATATTGGGGCGGCAGGGTAGCCTAGTGGTTAGAGCGTTGGACTAGTAACCGGAAGGTTGTGAGTTCAAACCCCGAGCTGACAGTACGAATCTGTCGTTCTGCCCCTGAACAGGCAGTTAACCCACTGTTCCCAGGCCGTCATTGAAAATAAGAATGTGTTCTTAACTGACTTGCCTGGTTAAATAAAGGTAAAATTAAAAATAAAATAAAAAAAAAAAAATATTAGACCCATACAGTATCTAAATCCCATACAGTATCTAAATCCCATACAGTATCTAAATCCATATATTAGACCCCATACAGTATCTAAATCTGTATATTATACCCCATACAGTATCTAAATCCATATATTAGACCCCATACAGTATCTAAATCTGTATATTAGACCCATACAGTATCTAAATCCATATATTAGACCCCATACAGTATCTAAATCTGACCCCATACAGTATCTAAATCCCATACAGTATCTAAATCCATATATTAGACCCCATACAGTATCTAAATCTGTATATTAGACCCCATACAGTATCTAAATCTGTATATTAGACCCCATACAGTATCTAAATCTGTATATTATACCCCATACAGTATCTAAATCCATATATTAGACCCCATACAGTATCTAAATCTGTATATTATACCCCATACAGTATCTAAATCTGTATATTATACCCCATACAGTATCTAAATCTGTATATTATACCCCATACAGTATCTAAATCCATATATTAGACCCATACAGTATCTAAATCCATATATTAGACCCCATACAGTATCTAAATCTGTATATTAGACCCATACAGTATCTAAATCTGTATATTATACCCCATACAGTATCTAAATCTGTATATTATACCCCATACAGTATCTAAATCCATATATTAGACCCATACAGTATCTAAATCTGTATATTATACCCCATACAGTATCTAAATCCATATATTAGACCCCATACAGTATCTAAATCTGTATATTATACCCCATACAGTATCTAAATCTGTATATTATACCCCATACAGTATCTAAATCTGTATATTAGACCCATACAGTATCTAAATCCATATATTAGACCCCATACAGTATCTAAATCCATATATTAGACCCATACAGTATCTAAATCCATATATTAGACCCATACAGTATCTAAATCCATATATTAGACCCCATACAGTATCTAAATCCATATATTAGACCCCATACAGTATCTAAATCCATATATTAGACCCCATACAGTATCTAAATCCGTATATTATACCCCATACAGTATCTAAATCCATATATTAGACCCCATACAGTATCTAATTCTGTATATTATACCCCATACAGTATCTAAATCCATATATTAGACCCCATACAGTATCTAAATCTGTATATTAGACCCCATACAGTATCTAAATCCATATATTAGACCCCATACAGTATCTAAATCCATATATTAGACCCCATACAGTATCTAAATCTGTATATTAGACCCCATACAGTATCTAAATCTGTATATTAGACCCCATACAGTATCTAAATCCATATATTAGACCCCATACAGTATCTAAATCTGTATATTATACCCCATACAGTATCTAAATCCATATATTAGACCCCATACAGTATCTAAATCTGTATATTAGACCCCATACAGTATCTAAATCCATATATTAGACCCCATACAGTATCTAAATCCATATATTAGACCCCATACAGTATCTAAATCTGTATATTAGACCCCATACAGTATCTAAATCTGTATATTAGACCCCATACAGTATCTAAATCCATATATTAGACCCCATACAGTATCTAAATCTGTATATTAGACCCCATACAGTATCTAAATCCATATATTAGACCCCATACAGTATCTAAATCCCATATATCTAAATCCATATATTAGACCCCATACAGTATCTAAATCTGTATATTAGACCCCATACAGTATCTAAATCCCATACAGTATCTAAATCTGTATATTAGACCCCATACAGTATCTAAATCCATATATTAGACCCCATACAGTATCTAAATCTGTATATTAGACCCCATACAGTATCTAAATCCATATATTAGACCCCATACAGTATCTAAATCTGTATATTAGACCCCATACAGTATCTAAATCTGTATATTAGACCCCATACAGTATCTAAATCCATATATTAGACCCCATACAGTATCTAAATCCATATATTATACCCCATACAGTATCTAAATCCATATATTAGACCCCATACAGTATCTAATTCTGTATATTATACCCCATACAGTATCTAAATCCATATATTAGACCCCATACAGTATCTAAATCTGTATATTAGACCCCATACAGTATCTAAATCCATATATTAGACCCCATACAGTATCTAAATCCATATATTAGACCCCATACAGTATCTAAATCTGTATATTAGACCCCATACAGTATCTAAATCTGTATATTAGACCCCATACAGTATCTAAATCCATATATTAGACCCCATACAGTATCTAAATCTGTATATTAGACCCCATACAGTATCTAAATCCATATATTAGACCCCATACAGTATCTAAATCTGTATATTAGACCCCATACAGTATCTAAATCTGTATATTAGACCCCATACAGTATCTAAATCTGTATATTAGACCCCATACAGTATCTAAATCTGTATATTAGACCCCATACAGTATCTAAATCTGTATATTAGACCCCATACAGTATCTAAATCCCATACAGTATCTAAATCCATATATTAGACCCCATACAGTATCTAAATCGGTATATTAGACCCTGTATATTAGACCCCATACAGTATCTAAATCTGTATATTAGACCCCATACAGTATCTAAATCTGTATATTATACCCCATACAGTATCTAAATCCATATATTAGACCCCATACAGTATCTAAATCCATATATTAGACCCCATACAGTATCTAAATCTGTATATTAGACCCATACAGTATCTAAATCCCATACAGTATCTAAATCCCATACAGTATCTAAATCTGTATATTAGACCCATACAGTATCTAAATCCATATATTAGACCATACAGTATCTAAATCTGTATATTATACCCCATACAGTATCTAAATCCCATACAGTATCTAAATCCATATATTAGACCCCATACAGTATCTAAATCTGTATATTAGACCCCATGCAGTATCTAAATCCATATATTAGACCCCATACAGTATCTAAATCTGTATATTAGACCCCATACAGTATCTAAATCTGTATATTATACCCCATACAGTATCTAAATCCATATATTAGACCCCATACAGTATCTAAATCCATATATTAGACCCCATACAGTATCTAAATCTGTATATTGGGGCGGCAGGGTAGCCTAGTGGTTAGAGCGTTGGACTAGTAACCGGAAGGTTGTGAGTTCAAACCCCCGAGCTGACAAGGCACGAATCTGTCGTTCTGCCCCTGAACAGGCAGTTAACCCACTGTTCCCAGGCCGTCATTGAAAATAAGAATGTGTTCTTAACTGACTTGCCTGGTTAAATAAAGGTAAAATTAAAAATAAAAAATAAAAAAATAAAAATATTAGACCCATACAGTATCTAAATCCCATACAGTATCTAAATCCCATACAGTATCTAAATCCATATATTAGACCCCATACAGTATCTAAATCTGTATATTATACCCCATACAGTATCTAAATCCATATATTAGACCCCATACAGTATCTAAATCTGTATATTAGACCCATACAGTATCTAAATCCATATATTAGACCCCATACAGTATCTAAATCTGTATATTATACCCCATACAGTATCTAAATCCCATACAGTATCTAAATCCATATATTAGACCCCATACAGTATCTAAATCTGTATATTAGACCCCATACAGTATCTAAATCTGTATATTAGACCCCATACAGTATCTAAATCTGTATATTATACCCCATACAGTATCTAAATCCATATATTAGACCCCATACAGTATCTAAATCTGTATATTATACCCCATACAGTATCTAAATCTGTATATTATACCCCATACAGTATCTAAATCTGTATATTATACCCCATACAGTATCTAAATCCATATATTAGACCCATACAGTATCTAAATCCATATATTAGACCCCATACAGTATCTAAATCTGTATATTAGACCCCATACAGTATCTAAATCTGTATATTATACCCCATACAGTATCTAAATCTGTATATTATACCCCATACAGTATCTAAATCCATATATTAGACCCATACAGTATCTAAATCTGTATATTATACCCCATACAGTATCTAAATCCATATATTAGACCCCATACAGTATCTAAATCTGTATATTATACCCCATACAGTATCTAAATCTGTATATTATACCCCATACAGTATCTAAATCTGTATATTAGACCCATACAGTATCTAAATCCATATATTAGACCCCATACAGTATCTAAATCCATATATTAGACCCATACAGTATCTAAATCCATATATTAGACCCATACAGTATCTAAATCCATATATTAGACCCCATACAGTATCTAAATCCATATATTAGACCCCATACAGTATCTAAATCCATATATTAGACCCCATACAGTATCTAAATCCGTATATTATACCCCATACAGTATCTAAATCCATATATTAGACCCCATACAGTATCTAATTCTGTATATTATACCCCATACAGTATCTAAATCCATATATTAGACCCCATACAGTATCTAAATCTGTATATTAGACCCCATACAGTATCTAAATCCATATATTAGACCCCATACAGTATCTAAATCCATATATTAGACCCCATACAGTATCTAAATCTGTATATTAGACCCCATACAGTATCTAAATCTGTATATTAGACCCCATACAGTATCTAAATCCATATATTAGACCCCATACAGTATCTAAATCTGTATATTATACCCCATACAGTATCTAAATCCATATATTAGACCCCATACAGTATCTAAATCTGTATATTAGACCCCATACAGTATCTAAATCCATATATTAGACCCCATACAGTATCTAAATCTGTATATTAGACCCCATACAGTATCTAAATCCATATATTAGACCCCATACAGTATCTAAATCTGTATATTAGACCCCATACAGTATCTAAATCCATATATTAGACCCCATACAGTATCTAAATCCCATACAGTATCTAAATCCATATATTAGACCCCATACAGTATCTAAATCTGTATATTAGACCCCATACAGTATCTAAATCCCATACAGTATCTAAATCTGTATATTAGACCCCATACAGTATCTAAATCCATATATTAGACCCCATACAGTATCTAAATCTGTATATTAGACCCCATACAGTATCTAAATCCATATATTAGACCCCATACAGTATCTAAATCTGTATATTAGACCCCATACAGTATCTAAATCTGTATATTAGACCCCATACAGTATCTAAATCTGTATATTAGACCCCATACAGTATCTAAATCTGTATATTAGACCCCATACAGTATCTAAATCCCATACAGTATCTAAATCCATATATTAGACCCCATACAGTATCTAAATCTGTATATTAGACCCCATACAGTATCTAAATCCCATACAGTATCTAAATCCATATATTAGACCCCATACAGTATCTAAATCGGTATATTAGACCCCATACAGTATCTAAATCTGTATATTAGACCCCATACAGTATCTAAATCTGTATATTATACCCCATACAGTATCTAAATCCATATATTAGACCCCATACAGTATCTAAATCCATATATTAGACCCCATACAGTATCTAAATCTGTATATTAGACCCATACAGTATCTAAATCCCATACAGTATCTAAATCCCATACAGTATCTAAATCTGTATATTAGACCCATACAGTATCTAAATCCATATATTAGACCACATACAGTATCTAAATCTGTATATTATACCCCATACAGTATCTAAATCCCATACAGTATCTAAATCCATATATTAGACCCCATACAGTATCTAAATCTGTATATTAGACCCCATACAGTATCTAAATCTGTATATTAGACCCCATACAGTATCTAAATCTGTATATTATACCCCATACAGTATCTAAATCCGTATATTAGACCCCATACAGTATCTACATCTGTATATTATACCCCATACAGTATCTAAATCTGTATATTATACCCCATACAGTATCTAAATCTGTATATTATACCCCATACAGTATCTAAATCCATATATTAGACCCATACAGTATCTAAATCCATATATTAGACCCCATACAGTATCTAAATCTGTATATTAGACCCCATACAGTATCTAAATCTGTATATTATACCCCATACAGTATCTAAATCCGTATATTATACCCCATACAGTATCTAAATCCATATATTAGACCCATACAGTATCTAAATCTGTATATTATACCCCATACAGTATCTAAATCCATATATTAGACCCCATACAGTATCTAAATCTGTATATTATACCCCATACAGTATCTAAATCTGTATATTAGACCCCATACAGTATCTAAATCTGTATATTAGACCCCATACAGTATCTAAATCCATATATTAGACCCCATACAGTATCTAAATCTGTATATTAGACCCCATACAGTATCTAAATCCATATATTAGACCCCATACAGTATCTAAATCTGTATATTAGACCCCATACAGTATCTAAATCTGTATATTAGACCCCATACAGTATCTAAATCCATATATTAGACCCCATACAGTATCTAAATCCATATATTAGACCCATACAGTATCTAAATCTGTATATTAGACCCCATACAGTATCTAAATCTGTATATTAGACCCCATACAGTATCTAAATCTGTATATTAGACCCCATACAGTATCTAAATCTGTATATTAGACCCCATACAGTATCTAAATCCCATACAGTATCTAAATCCATATATTAGACCCCATACAGTATCTAAATCTGTATATTAGACCCCATACAGTATCTAAATCCCATACAGTATCTAAATCCATATATTAGACCCCATACAGTATCTAAATCTGTATATTAGACCCCATACAGTATCTAAATCCATATATTAGACCCCATACAGTATCTAAATCTGTATATTAGACCCCATACAGTATCTAAATCTGTATATTATACCCCATACAGTATCTAAATCCATATATTAGACCCCATACAGTATCTAAATCCATATATTAGACCCCATACAGTATCTAAATCTGTATATTAGACCCATACAGTATCTAAATCCCATACAGTATCTAAATCCCATACAGTATCTAAATCCATATATTAGACCCCATACAGTATCTAAATCTGTATATTATACCCCATACAGTATCTAAATCCATATATTAGACCCCATACAGTATCTAAATCTGTATATTAGACCCATACAGTATCTAAATCCATATATTAGACCCCATACAGTATCTAAATCTGTATATTATACCCCATACAGTATCTAAATCCCATACAGTATCTAAATCCATATATTAGACCCCATACAGTATCTAAATCTGTATATTAGACCCCATACAGTATCTAAATCTGTATATTAGACCCCATACAGTATCTAAATCTGTATATTATACCCCATACAGTATCTAAATCCATATATTAGACCCCATACAGTATCTAAATCTGTATATTATACCCCATACAGTATCTAAATCTGTATATTATACCCCATACAGTATCTAAATCTGTATATTATACCCCATACAGTATCTAAATCCATATATTAGACCCATACAGTATCTAAATCCATATATTAGACCCCATACAGTATCTAAATCTGTATATTAGACCCCATACAGTATCTAAATCTGTATATTATACCCCATACAGTATCTAAATCTGTATATTATACCCCATACAGTATCTAAATCCATATATTAGACCCATACAGTATCTAAATCTGTATATTATACCCCATACAGTATCTAAATCCATATATTAGACCCCATACAGTATCTAAATATGTATATTATACCCCATACAGTATCTAAATCTGTATATTATACCCCATACAGTATCTAAATCTGTATATTAGACCCATACAGTATCTAAATCCATATATTAGACCCCATACAGTATCTAAATCCATATATTAGACCCATACAGTATCTAAATCTGTATATTATACCCCATACAGTATCTAAATCCATATATTAGACCCCATACAGTATCTAAATCCATATATTAGACCCCATACAGTATCTAAATCTGTATATTAGACCCCATACAGTATCTAAATCCATATATTAGACCCCATACAGTATCTAAATCCATATATTAGACCCCATACAGTATCTAAATCCATATATTAGACCCCATACAGTATCTAAATCTGTATATTAGACCCCATACAGTATCTAAATCTGTATATTAGACCCCATACAGTATCTAAATCTGTATATTATACCCCATACAGTATCTAAATCCATATATTAGACCCCATACAGTATCTAAATCTGTATATTATACCCCATACAGTATCTAAATCTGTATATTATACCCCATACAGTATCTAAATCTGTATATTATACCCCATACAGTATCTAAATCCATATATTAGACCCATACAGTATCTAAATCCATATATTAGACCCCATACAGTATCTAAATCTGTATATTAGACCCCATACAGTATCTAAATCTGTATATTATACCCCATACAGTATCTAAATCTGTATATTATACCCCATACAGTATCTAAATCCATATATTAGACCCATACAGTATCTAAATCTGTATATTATACCCCATACAGTATCTAAATCCATATATTAGACCCCATACAGTATCTAAATATGTATATTATACCCCATACAGTATCTAAATCTGTATATTATACCCCATACAGTATCTAAATCTGTATATTAGACCCATACAGTATCTAAATCCATATATTAGACCCCATACAGTATCTAAATCCATATATTAGACCCATACAGTATCTAAATCTGTATATTATACCCCATACAGTATCTAAATCCATATATTAGACCCCATACAGTATCTAAATCCATATATTAGACCCCATACAGTATCTAAATCTGTATATTAGACCCCATACAGTATCTAAATCCATATATTAGACCCCATACAGTATCTAAATCCATATATTAGACCCCATACAGTATCTAAATCCATATATTAGACCCCATACAGTATCTAAATCTGTATATTATACCCCATACAGTATCTAAATCTGTATATTAGACCCCATACAGTATCTAAATCCATATATTAGACCCCATACAGTATCTAAATCCATATATTAGACCCCATACAGTATCTAAATCCATATATTAGACCCCATACAGTATCTAAATCTGTATATTAGACCCCATACAGTATCTAAATCCATATATTAGACCCAATACAGTATCTAAATCCATATATTAGACCCCATACAGTATCTACATCCATATATTATACCCCATACAGTATCTAAATCCATATATTAGACCCATACAGTATCTAAATCTGTATATTATACCCCATACAGTATCTAAATCCATATATTAGACCCCATACAGTATCTAAATCCGTATATTAGACCCCATACAGTATCTAAATCCATATATTAGACCCATACAGTATCTAAATCTGTATATTATACCCCATACAGTATCTAAATCCATATATTAGACCCCATACAGTATCTAAATCTGTATATTAGACCCCATACAGTATCTAAATCCGTATATTAGACCCCATACAGTATCTAAATCCATATATTAGACCCATATATCTAAATCTGTATATTATACCCCATACAGTATCTAAATCCATATATTAGACTACAGTATCTAAATCTGTATATTAGACCCCATACAGTATCTACATCCATATATTAGACCCCATACAGTATCTAAATCTGTATATTAGACCCCATACAGTATCTAAATCCATATATTAGACCCCATACAGTATCTAAATCTGTATATTATACCCCATACAGTATCTAAATCCATATATCTGTACAGTATCTAAATCTGTATATTAGACCCCATACAGTATCTAAATCCATATATTAGACCCATACAGTATCTAAATCCATATATTAGACCCCATACAGTATCTAAATCTGTATATTAGACCCCATACAGTATCTAAATCCATATATTAGACCCCATACAGTATCTAAATCTGTATATTAGACCCCATACAGTATCTAAATCCATATATTATACCCCATACAGTATCTAAATCCATATATTAGACCCCATACAGTATCTAAATCTGTATATTAGACCCCATACAGTATCTAAATCCATATATTAGACCCATACAGTATCTAAATCCATATATTAGACCCCATACAGTATCTAAATCTGTATATTAGACCCCATACAGTATCTAAATCCATATATTAGACCCCATACAGTATCTAAATCCATATATTAGACCCATACAGTATCTAAATCCATATATTAGACCCCATACAGTATCTAAATCTGTATATTAGACCCCATACAGTATCTAAATCCATATATTAGACCCCATACAGTATCTAAATCCATATATTAGACCCATACAGTATCTAAATCTGTATATTAGACCCCATACAGTATCTAAATCTGTATATTAGACCCCATACAGTATCTAAATCTGTATATTAGACCCCATACAGTATCTAAATCTGTATATTAGACCCCATACAGTATCTAAATCTGTATATTAGACCCCATACAGTATCTAAATCCCATACAGTATCTAAATCCATATATTAGACCCCATACAGTATCTAAATCCGTATATTAGACCCCATACAGTATCTAAATCTGTATATTAGACCCCATACAGTATCTAAATCCATATATTAGACCCCATACAGTATCTAAATCTGTATATTAGACCCCATACAGTATCTAAATCTGTATATTATACCCCATACAGTATCTAAATCCATATATTAGACCCCATACAGTATCTAAATCCATATATTAGACCCCATACAGTATCTAAATCTGTATATTAGACCCATACAGTATCTAAATCCCATACAGTATCTAAATCCCATACAGTATCTAAATCCATATATTAGACCCCATACAGTATCTAAATCTGTATATTATACCCCATACAGTATCTAAATCCATATATTAGACCCCATACAGTATCTAAATCTGTATATTAGACCCATACAGTATCTAAATCCATATATTAGACCCCATACAGTATCTAAATCTGTATATTATACCCCATACAGTATCTAAATCCCATACAGTATCTAAATCCATATATTAGACCCCATACAGTATCTAAATCTGTATATTAGACCCCATACAGTATCTAAATCTGTATATTAGACCCCATACAGTATCTAAATCTGTATATTATACCCCATACAGTATCTAAATCCATATATTAGACCCCATACAGTATCTAAATCTGTATATTATACCCCATACAGTATCTAAATCTGTATATTATACCCCATACAGTATCTAAATCTGTATATTATACCCCATACAGTATCTAAATCCATATATTAGACCCATACAGTATCTAAATCCATATATTAGACCCCATACAGTATCTAAATCTGTATATTAGACCCCATACAGTATCTAAATCTGTATATTATACCCCATACAGTATCTAAATCTGTATATTATACCCCATACAGTATCTAAATCCATATATTAGACCCATACAGTATCTAAATCTGTATATTATACCCCATACAGTATCTAAATCCATATATTAGACCCCATACAGTATCTAAATCTGTATATTATACCCCATACAGTATCTAAATCTGTATATTATACCCCATACAGTATCTAAATCTGTATATTAGACCCATACAGTATCTAAATCCATATATTAGACCCCATACAGTATCTAAATCCATATATTAGACCCATACAGTATCTAAATCTGTATATTATACCCCATACAGTATCTAAATCCATATATTAGACCCCATACAGTATCTAAATCCATATATTAGACCCCATACAGTATCTAAATCTGTATATTAGACCCCATACAGTATCTAAATCCATATATTAGACCCCATACAGTATCTAAATCCATATATTAGACCCCATACAGTATCTAAATCCATATATTAGACCCCATACAGTATCTAAATCTGTATATTATACCCCATACAGTATCTAAATCTGTATATTAGACCCCATACAGTATCTAAATCCATATATTAGACCCCATACAGTATCTAAATCCATATATTAGACCCCATACAGTATCTAAATCCATATATTAGACCCCATACAGTATCTAAATCTGTATATTAGACCCCATACAGTATCTAAATCCATATATTAGACCCCATACAGTATCTACATCCATATATTATACCCCATACAGTATCTAAATCCATATATTAGACCCATACAGTATCTAAATCTGTATATTATACCCCATACAGTATCTAAATCCATATATTAGACCCCATACAGTATCTAAATCCGTATATTAGACCCCATACAGTATCTAAATCCATATATTAGACCCATACAGTATCTAAATCTGTATATTATACCCCATACAGTATCTAAATCCATATATTAGACCCATACAGTATCTAAATCTGTATATTAGACCCCATACAGTATCTACATCCATATATTAGACCCCATACAGTATCTAAATCTGTATATTAGACCCCATACAGTATCTAAATCCATATATTAGACCCATACAGTATCTAAATCTGTATATTATACCCCATACAGTATCTAAATCCCATACAGTATCTAAATCCATATATTAGACCCCATACAGTATCTAAATCTGTATATTAGACCCCATACAGTATCTAAATCCATATATTAGACCCCATACAGTATCTAAATCCATATATTAGACCCATACAGTATCTAAATCCATATATTAGACCCCATACAGTATCTAAATCTGTATATTAGACCCCATACAGTATCTAAATCCATATATTAGACCCCATACAGTATCTAAATCCATATATTAGACCCATACAGTATCTAAATCCATATATTAGACCCCATACAGTATCTAAATCTGTATATTATACCCCATACAGTATCTAAATCCCATACAGTATCTAAATCCATATATTAGACCCCATACAGTATCTAAATCTGTATATTAGACCCCATACAGTATCTAAATCCATAGATTAGACCCCATACAGTATCTAAATCTGTATATTAGACCCCATACAGTATCTAAATCCGTATATTAGACCCCATACAGTATCTAAATCCATATATTAGACCCCATACAGTATCTAAATCCATATATTATAATATAATATAATAATAATAATATTAGACCCCATACAGTATCTAAATCCATATATTAGACCCATACAGTATCTAAATCCATATATTAGACCCCATACAGTATCTAAATCTGTATATTAGACCCCATACAGTATCTAAATCCATATATTAGACCCATACAGTATCTAAATCCATATATTAGACCCATACAGTATCTAAATCTGTATATTAGACCCCATACAGTATCTACATCCATATATTATACCCCATACAGTATCTAAATCTGTATATTAGACCCCATACAGTATCTAAATCCATATATTAGACCCATACAGTATCTAAATCTGTATATTAGACCCCATACAGTATCTAAATCCATATATTAGACCCATACAGTATCTAAATCTGTATATTAGACCCCATACAGTATCTAAATCCATATATTAGACCCATACAGTATCTAAATCTGTATATTAGACCCCATACAGTATCTAAATCCATATATTAGACCCCATACAGTATCTAAATCTGTATATTAGACCCCATACAGTATCTAAATCCATATATTAGACCCATACAGTATCTAAATCCATATATTAGACCCATACAGTATCTAAATCTGTATATTAGACCCCATACAGTATCTAAATCCCATACGGTATCTAAATCTGTATATTAGACCCCATACAGTATCTAAATCCATATATTAGACCCCATACAGTATCTAAATCTGTATATTAGACCCCATACAGTATCTAAATCCATATATTAGACCCCATACAGTATCTAAATCCGTATATTAGACCCCATACAGTATCTAAATCTGTATATTAGACCCCATACAGTATCTAAATCCATATATTAGACCCCATACAGCATCTAAATCCATATATTAGACCCCATACAGTATCTAAATCCCATACGGTATCTAAATCTGTATATTAGACCCCATACAGTATCTAAATCTGTATATTAGACCCCATACAGTATCTAAATCCATATATTAGACCCCATACAGTATCTAAATCTGTATATTAGACCCCATACAGTATCTAAATCCATATATTAGACCCCATACAGTATCTAAATCTGTATATTAGACCCCATACAGTATCTAAATCTGTATATTAGACCGCATACAGTATCTAAATCTGTATATTAGACCCCATACAGTATCTAAATCTGTATATTAGACCCCATACAGTATCTAAATCCATATATTATACCCCATACAGTATCTAAATCCATATATTAGACCCCATACAGTATCTAAATCTGTATATTAGACCCCATACAGTATCTAAATCCCATACAGTATCGAAATCCATATATTAGACCCCATACAGTATCTAAATCTGTATATTAGACCCCATACAGTATCTAAATCCCATACAGTATCTAAATCCATATATTAGACCCCATACAGTATCTAAATCCATATATTAGACCCATACAGTATCTAAATCCGTATATTAGACCCCATACAGTATCTAAATCCATATATTAGACCCCATACAGTATCTAAATCCATATATTAGACCCATACAGTATCTAAATCTGTATATTAGACCCCATACAGTATCTAAATCCATATATTAGACCCCATACAGTATCTAAATCCATATATTAGACCCATACAGTATCTAAATCCATATATTAGACCCCATGCAGTATCTAAATCTGTATATTAGACCCCATACAGTATCTAAATCTGTATATTAGACCCCATACAGTATCTAAATCCATATATTAGACCCCATACAGTATCTAAATCCCATACGGTATCTAAATCTGTATATTAGACCCCATACAGTATCTAAATCTGTATATTAGACCCCATACAGTATCTAAATCCATATATTAGACCCCATACAGTATCTAAATCTGTATATTAGACCCCATACAGTATCTAAATCTGTATATTAGACCCCATACAGTATCTAAATCTGTATATTAGACCCCATACAGTATCTAAATCTGTATATTAGACCCCATACAGTATCTAAATCTGTATATTAGACCCCATACAGTATCTAAATCCATATATTATACCCCATACAGTATCTAAATCCATATATTAGACCCCATACAGTATCTAAATCTGTATATTAGACCCCATACAGTATCTAAATCCCATACAGTATCTAAATCCATATATTAGACCCCATACAGTATCTAAATCTGTATATTAGACCCCATACAGTATCTAAATCCCATACAGTATCTAAATCCATATATTAGACCCCATACAGTATCTAAATCCATATATTAGACCCCATACAGTATCTAAATCCATATATTAGACCCATACAGTATCTAAATCCGTATATTAGACCCCATACAGTATCTAAATCCATATATTAGACCCCATACAGTATCTAAATCCATATATTAGACCCATACAGTATCTAAATCTGTATATTAGACCCCATACAGTATCTAAATCCATATATTAGACCCCATACAGTATCTAAATCCATATATTAGACCCATACAGTATCTAAATCCATATATTAGACCCCATGCAGTATCTAAATCTGTATATTAGACCCCATACAGTATCTAAATCCATATATTAGACCCCATACAGTATCTAAATCCATATATTAGACCCCATACAGTATCTAAATCCATATATTAGACCCATACAGTATCTAAATCCATATATTAGACCCCATACAGTATCTAAATCCATATATTAGACCCCATACAGTATCTAAATCTGTATATTAGACCCCATACAGTATCTAAATCTGTATATTAGACCCCATACAGTATCTAAATCTGTATATTAGACCCCATACAGTATCTAAATCTGTATATTAGACCCCATACAGTATCTAAATCTGTATATTAGACCCCATACAGTATCTAAATCTGTATATTAGACCCCATACAGTATCTAAATCCATATATTAGACCCCATACAGTATCTAAATCCATATATTAGACCCCATACAGTATCTAAATCTGTATATTAGACCCCATACAGTATCTAAATCTGTATATTAGACCCCATACAGTATCTAAATCCCATACAGTATCTAAATCCATATATTAGACCCCATACAGTATCTAAATCTGTATATTAGACCCCATACAGTATCTAAATCCCATACAGTATCTAAATCCATATATTAGACCCCATACAGTATCTAAATCCATATATTAGACCCCATACAGTATCTAAATCCATATATTAGACCCATACAGTATCTAAATCTGTATATTAGACCCCATACAGTATCTAAATCCATATATTAGACCCCATACAGTATCTAAATCCATATATTAGACCCCATACAGTATCTAAATCCATATATTAGACCCATACAGTATCTAAATCTGTATATTAGACCCCATACAGTATCTAAATCCATATATTAGACCCCATACAGTATCTAAATCCATATATTAGACCCCATACAGTATCTAAATCCATATATTAGACCCATACAGTATCTAAATCCATATATTAGACCCCATACAGTATCTAAATCTGTATATTAGACCCCATACAGTATCTAAATCTGTATATTAGACCCCATACAGTATCTAAATCCATATATTAGACCCCATACAGTATCTAAATCCATATATTAGACCCCATACAGTATCTAAATCCATATATTAGACCCCATACAGTATCTAAATCCATATATTAGACCCATACAGTATCTAAATCCATATATTAGACCCCATACAGTGTCTAAATCTGTATATTAGACCCGTACAGTATCTAAATCCGTATATTAGACCCCATACAGTATCTAAATCCATATATTAGACCCCATACAGTATCTAAATCTGTATATTAGACCCCATACAGTATCTAAATCCCATACAGTATCTAAATCTGTATATTAGACCCCATACAGTATCTAAATCCATATATTAGACCCCATACAGTATCTAAATCCATATATTAGACCCCATACAGTATCTAAATCCATATATTAGACCCATACAGTATCTAAATCCATATATTAGACCCCATACAGTGTCTAAATCTGTATATTAGACCCGTACAGTATCTAAATCCGTATATTAGACCCCATACAGTATCTAAATCCATATATTAGACCCCATACAGTATCTAAATCTGTATATTAGACCCCATACAGTATCTAAATCCCATACAGTATCTAAATCTGTATATTAGACCCCATACAGTATCTAAATCCGTATATTAGACCCCATACAGTATCTAAATCCATATATTAGACCCATACAGTATCTAAATCCATATATTAGACCCATACAGTATCTAAATCCATATATTAGACCCCATACAGTATCTAAATCTGTATATTAGACCCCATACAGTATCTAAATCCATATATTAGACCCCATACAGTATCTAAATCTGTATATTAGACCCCATACAGTATCTAAATCCGTATATTAGACCCCATACAGTATCTAAATCCATATATTAGACCCCATACAGTATCTAAATCTGTATATTAGACCCCATACAGTATCTAAATCTGTATATTAGACCCCATACAGTATCTAAATCCATATATTAGACCCCATACAGTATCTAAATCTGTATATTATACCCCATACAGTATCTAAATCCGTATATTAGACCCATACAGTATCTAAATCCATATATTAGACCCCATACAGTATCTAAATCCATATATTAGACCCCATACAGTATCTAAATCCATATATTAGACCCATACAGTATCTAAATCCATATATTAGACCCATACAGTATCTAAATCCGTATATTAGACCCATACAGTATCTAAATCCATATATTAGACCCCATACAGTATCTAAATCTGTATATTAGACCCCATACAGTATCTAAATCTGTATATTAGACCCCATACAGTATCTAAATCCATATATTAGACCCCATACAGTATCTAAATCTGTATATTAGACCCCATACAGTATCTAAATCCATATATTAGACCCCATACAGTATCTAAATCCATATATTAGACCCCATACAGTATCTAAATCTGTATATTAGACCCCATACAGTATCTAAATCTGTATATTAGACCCCATACAGTATCTAAATCCATATATTAGACCCCATACAGTATCTAAATCTGTATATTAGACCCCATACAGTATCTAAATCCCATACAGTATCTAAATCTGTATATTAGACCCCATACAGTATCTAAATCCGTATATTAGACCCCATACAGTATCTAAATCTGTATATTAGACCCCATACAGTATCTAAATCCATATATTAGACCCCATACAGTATCTAAATCCATATATTAGACCCCATACAGTATCTAAATCCATATATTAGACCCCATACAGTATCTAAATCCATATATTAGACCCATACAGTATCTAAATCCATATATTAGACCCCATACAGTGTCTAAATCTGTATATTAGACCCGTACAGTATCTAAATCCGTATATTAGACCCCATACAGTATCTAAATCCATATATTAGACCCCATACAGTATCTAAATCTGTATATTAGACCCCATACAGTATCTAAATCCATATATTAGACCCCATACAGTATCTAAATCCATATATTAGACCCCATACAGTATCTAAATCCATATATTAGACCCATACAGTATCTAAATCCATATATTAGACCCCATACAGTGTCTAAATCTGTATATTAGACCCGTACAGTATCTAAATCCGTATATTAGACCCCATACAGTATCTAAATCCATATATTAGACCCCATACAGTATCTAAATCTGTATATTAGACCCCATACAGTATCTAAATCCCATACAGTATCTAAATCTGTATATTAGACCCCATACAGTATCTAAATCCGTATATTAGACCCCATACAGTATCTAAATCCATATATTAGACCCATACAGTATCTAAATCCATATATTAGACCCATACAGTATCTAAATCCATATATTAGACCCCATACAGTATCTAAATCTGTATATTAGACCCATACAGTATCTAAATCCATATATTAGACCCCATACAGTATCTAAATCTGTATATTAGACCCCATACAGTATCTAAATCCGTATATTAGACCCCATACAGTATCTAAATCCATATATTAGACCCCATACAGTATCTAAATCTGTATATTAGACCCCATACAGTATCTAAATCTGTATATTAGACCCCATACAGTATCTAAATCCATATATTAGACCCCATACAGTATCTAAATCTGTATATTATACCCCATACAGTATCTAAATCCGTATATTAGACCCATACAGTATCTAAATCCATATATTAGACCCCATACAGTATCTAAATCCATATATTAGACCCCATACAGTATCTAAATCCATATATTAGACCCATACAGTATCTAAATCCATATATTAGACCCATACAGTATCTAAATCCGTATATTAGACCCATACAGTATCTAAATCCATATATTAGACCCCATACAGTATCTAAATCTGTATATTAGACCCCATACAGTATCTAAATCTGTATATTAGACCCCATACAGTATCTAAATCCATATATTAGACCCCATACAGTATCTAAATCTGTATATTAGACCCCATACAGTATCTAAATCCATATATTAGACCCCATACAGTATCTAAATCCATATATTAGACCCCATACAGTATCTAAATCTGTATATTAGACCCCATACAGTATCTAAATCTGTATATTAGACCCCATACAGTATCTAAATCCATATATTAGACCCCATACAGTATCTAAATCTGTATATTAGACCCCATACAGTATCTAAATCCCATACAGTATCTAAATCTGTATATTAGACCCCATACAGTATCTAAATCCGTATATTAGACCCCATACAGTATCTAAATCCATATATTAGACCCATACAGTATCTAAATCCATATATTAGACCCATACAGTATCTAAATCCATATATTAGACCCCATACAGTATCTAAATCTGTATATTAGACCCCATACAGTATCTAAATCCATATATTAGACCCCATACAGTATCTAAATCCATATATTAGACCCCATACAGTATCTAAATCCGTATATTAGACCCCATACAGTATCTAAATCCATATATTAGACCCCATACAGTATCTAAATCTGTATATTAGACCCCATACAGTATCTAAATCTGTATATTAGACCCCATACAGTATCTAAATCCATATATTAGACCCCATACAGTATCTAAATCTGTATATTAGACCCCATACAGTATCTAAATCCATATATTAGACCCCATACAGTATCTAAATCCCATACAGTATCTAAATCCATATATTAGACCCCATACAGTATCTAAATCTGTATATTAGACCCCATACAGTATCTAAATCCCATACAGTATCTAAATCTGTATATTAGACCCCATACAGTATCTAAATCCATATATTAGACCCCATACAGTATCTAAATCCATATATTAGACCCCATACAGTATCTAAATCTGTATATTAGACCCCATACAGTATCTAAATCCCATACAGTATCTAAATCTGTATATTAGACCCCATACAGTATCTAAATCTGTATATTAGACCCCATACAGTATCTAAATCCCATACAGTATCTAAATCCATATATTAGACCCCATACAGTATCTAAATCTGTATATTAGACCCATACAGTATCTAAATCCATATATTAGACCCATACAGTATCTAAATCTGTATATTATACCCCATACAGTATCTAAATCCATATATTATACCCCATACAGTATCTAAATCCATATATTATACCCCATACAGTATCTAAATCCCATACAGTATCTAAATCTGTATATTATACCCCATACAGTATCTAAATCCATATATTATACCCCATACAGTATCTAAATCCATATATTAGACCCCATACAGTATCTAAATCCATATATTAGACCCCATACAGTATCTAAATCTGTATATTAGACCCCATACAGTATCTAAATCCCATACAGTATCTAAATCTGTATATTAGACCCCATACAGTATCTAAATCCGTATATTAGACCCCATACAGTATCTAAATCCATATATTAGACCCATACAGTATCTAAATCCATATATTAGACCCATACAGTATCTAAATCCATATATTAGACCCCATACAGTATCTAAATCTGTATATTAGACCCCATACAGTATCTAAATCCATATATTAGACCCCATACAGTATCTAAATCTGTATATTAGACCCCATACAGTATCTAAATCCGTATATTAGACCCCATACAGTATCTAAATCCATATATTAGACCCCATACAGTATCTAAATCTGTATATTAGACCCCATACAGTATCTAAATCTGTATATTAGACCCCATACAGTATCTAAATCCATATATTAGACCCCATACAGTATCTAAATCTGTATATTAGACCCCATACAGTATCTAAATCCATATATTAGACCCCATACAGTATCTAAATCTGTATATTAGACCCCATACAGTATCTAAATCCATATATTAGACCCCATACAGTATCTAAATCTGTATATTAGACCCCATACAGTATCTAAATCCCATACAGTATCTAAATCTGTATATTAGACCCCATACAGTATCTAAATCCATATATTAGACCCCATACAGTATCTAAATCCATATATTAGACCCCATACAGTATCTAAATCTGTATATTAGACCCCATACAGTATCTAAATCCCATACAGTATCTAAATCTGTATATTAGACCCCATACAGTATCTAAATCTGTATATTAGACCCCATACAGTATCTAAATCCCATACAGTATCTAAATCCATATATTAGACCCCATACAGTATCTAAATCTGTATATTAGACCCATACAGTATCTAAATCCATATATTAGACCCATACAGTATCTAAATCTGTATATTATACCCCATACAGTATCTAAATCCATATATTATACCCCATACAGTATCTAAATCCATATATTAGACCCCATACAGTATCTAAATCTGTATATTAGACCCCATACAGTATCTAAATCTGTATATTAGACCCCATACAGTATCTAAATCCATATATTAGACCCCATACAGTATCTAAATCTGTATATTAGACCCCATACAGTATCTAAATCCATATATTAGACCCAATACAGTATCTAAATCTGTATATTAGACCCCATACAGTATCTAAATCCATATATTAGACCCCATACAGTATCTAAATCTGTATATTAGACCCCATACAGTATCTAAATCCCATACAGTATCTAAATCCATATATTAGACCCCATACAGTATCTAAATCCATATATTAGACCCCATACAGTATCTAAATCCATATATTAGACCCCATACAGTATCTAAATCTGTATATTAGACCCCATACAGTATCTAAATCCCATACAGTATCTAAATCTGTATATTAGACCCCATACAGTATCTAAATCCCATACAGTATCTAAATCCATATATTAGACCCCATACAGTATCTAAATCTGTATATTAGACCCATACAGTATCTAAATCCATATATTAGACCCATACAGTATCTAAATCTGTATATTATACCCCATACAGTATCTAAATCCATATATTATACCCCATACAGTATCTAAATCCATATATTATACCCCATACAGTATCTAAATCCCATACAGTATCTAAATCTGTATATTATACCCCATACAGTATCTAAATCCATATATTATACCCCATACAGTATCTAAATCCATATATTATACCCCATACAGTATCTAAATCCATATATTATACCCCATACAGTATCTAAATCTACAGTATCTAAATCCATATATTAGACCCCATACAGTATCTAAATCCGTATATTAGACCCATACAGTATCTAAATCCATATATTAGACCCATACAGTATCTAAATCCATATATTAGACCCCATACAGTATCTAAATCTGTATATTAGACCCCATACAGTATCTAAATCTGTATATTAGACCCCATACAGTATCTAAATCCATATATTAGACCCCATACAGTATCTAAATCTGTATATTAGACCCCATACAGTATCTAAATCCATATATTAGACCCCATACAGTATCTAAATCTGTATATTAGACCCCATACAGTATCTAAATCTGTATATTAGACCCCATACAGTATCTAAATCCATATATTAGACCCCATACAGTATCTAAATCTGTATATTAGACCCCATACAGTATCTAAATCCCATACAGTATCTAAATCTGTATATTAGACCCCATACAGTATCTAAATCCATATATTAGACCCCATACAGTATCTAAATCTGTATATTAGACCCCATACAGTATCTAAATCCCATACAGTATCTAAATCTGTATATTAGACCCCATACAGTATCTAAATCTGTATATTAGACCCCATACAGTATCTAAATCCCATACAGTATCTAAATCCATATATTAGACCCCATACAGTATCTAAATCTGTATATTAGACCCATACAGTATCTAAATCCATATATTAGACCCATACAGTATCTAAATCTGTATATTATACCCCATACAGTATCTAAATCCATATATTATACCCCATACAGTATCTAAATCCATATATTATACCCCATACAGTATCTAAATCCCATACAGTATCTAAATCTGTATATTATACCCCATACAGTATCTAAATCCATATATTATACCCCATACAGTATCTAAATCCATATATTATACCCCATACAGTATCTAAATCCATATATTATACCCCATACAGTATCTAAATCCGTATATTAGACCCATACAGTATCTAAATCCATATATTAGACCCCATACAGTATCTAAATCCGTATATTAGACCCATACAGTATCTAAATCCATATATTAGACCCATACAGTATCTAAATCCATATATTAGACCCCATACAGTATCTAAATCTGTATATTAGACCCCATACAGTATCTAAATCCCATACAGTATCTAAATCTGTATATTAGACCCCATACAGTATCTAAATCCATATATTAGACCCCATACAGTATCTAAATCCATATATTAGACCCCATACAGTATCTAAATCTGTATATTAGACCCCATACAGTATCTAAATCCCATACAGTATCTAAATCTGTATATTAGACCCCATACAGTATCTAAATCTGTATATTAGACCCCATACAGTATCTAAATCCCATACAGTATCTAAATCCATATATTAGACCCCATACAGTATCTAAATCTGTATATTAGACCCATACAGTATCTAAATCCATATATTAGACCCCATACAGTATCTAAATCTGTATATCTAAATATCTAAATCCATATATTATACCCCATACAGTATCTAAATCCATATATTAGACCCCATACAGTATCTAAATCTGTATATTAGACCCCATACAGTATCTAAATCTGTATATTAGACCCCATACAGTATCTAAATCCATATATTAGACCCCATACAGTATCTAAATCTGTATATTAGACCCCATACAGTATCTAAATCCATATATTAGACCCCATACAGTATCTAAATCTGTATATTAGACCCCATACAGTATCTAAATCCATATATTAGACCCCATACAGTATCTAAATCTGTATATTAGACCCCATACAGTATCTAAATCCCATACAGTATCTAAATCTGTATATTAGACCCCATACAGTATCTAAATCCATATATTAGACCCCATACAGTATCTAAATCCATATATTAGACCCCATACAGTATCTAAATCTGTCTAAAATCCCATACAGTATCTAAATCTGTATATTAGACCCCATACAGTATCTAAATCTGTATATTAGACCCCATACAGTATCTAAATCCCATACAGTATCTAAATCCATATATTAGACCCCATACAGTATCTAAATCTGTATATTAGACCCATACAGTATCTAAATCCATATATTAGACCCATACAGTATCTAAATCTGTATATTATACCCCATACAGTATCTAAATCCATATATTATACCCCATACAGTATCTAAATCCATATATTATACCCCATACAGTATCTAAATCCCATACAGTATCTAAATCTATCTGTATATTATACCCCATACAGTATCTAAATCCATATATTATACCCCATACAGTATCTAAATCCATATATTATACCCCATACAGTATCTAAATCCATATATTATACCCCATACAGTATCTAAATCCGTATATTAGACCCATACAGTATCTAAATCCATATATTAGACCCCATACAGTATCTAAATCCGTATATTAGACCCATACAGTATCTAAATCCATATATTAGACCCATACAGTATCTAAATCCATATATTAGACCCCATACAGTATCTAAATCTGTATATTAGACCCCATACAGTATCTAAATCTGTATATTAGACCCCATACAGTATCTAAATCCATATATTAGACCCCATACAGTATCTAAATCTGTATATTAGACCCCATACAGTATCTAAATCCATATATTAGACCCCATACAGTATCTAAATCTGTATATTAGACCCCATACAGTATCTAAATCCATATATTAGACCCCATACAGTATCTAAATCTGTATATTAGACCCCATACAGTATCTAAATCCCATACAGTATCTAAATCTGTATATTAGACCCCATACAGTATCTAAATCCATATATTAGACCCCATACAGTATCTAAATCCATATATTAGACCCCATACAGTATCTAAATCTGTATATTAGACCCCATACAGTATCTAAATCCCATACAGTATCTAAATCTGTATATTAGACCCCATACAGTATCTAAATCTGTATATTAGACCCCATACAGTATCTAAATCCCATACAGTATCTAAATCCATATATTAGACCCCATACAGTATCTAAATCTGTATATTAGACCCATACAGTATCTAAATCCATATATTAGACCCATACAGTATCTAAATCTGTATATTATACCCCATACAGTATCTAAATCCATATATTATACCCCATACAGTATCTAAATCCATATATTATACCCCATACAGTATCTAAATCCCATACAGTATCTAAATCTGTATATTATACCCCATACAGTATCTAAATCCATATATTATACCCCATACAGTATCTAAATCCATATATTATACCCCATACAGTATCTAAATCCATATATTATACCCCATACAGTATCTAAATCCGTATATTAGACCCATACAGTATCTAAATCCATATATTAGACCCCATACAGTATCTAAATCCGTATATTAGACCCATACAGTATCTAAATCCATATATTAGACCCAGTATCTAAATCCATATATTAGACCCCATACAGTATCTAAATCTGTATATTAGACCCCATACAGTATCTAAATCCCATACAGTATCTAAATCTGTATATTAGACCCCATACAGTATCTAAATCCATATATTAGACCCCATACAGTATCTAAATCCATATATTAGACCCCATACAGTATCTAAATCTGTATATTAGACCCCATACAGTATCTAAATCCCATACAGTATCTAAATCTGTATATTAGACCCCATACAGTATCTAAATCTGTATATTAGACCCCATACAGTATCTAAATCCCATACAGTATCTAAATCCATATATTAGACCCCATACAGTATCTAAATCTGTATATTAGACCCATACAGTATCTAAATCCATATATTAGACCCATACAGTATCTAAATCTGTATATTATACCCCATACAGTATCTAAATCCATATATTATACCCCATACAGTATCTAAATCCATATATTATACCCCATACAGTATCTAAATCCCATACAGTATCTAAATCTGTATATTATACCCCATACAGTATCTAAATCCATATATTATACCCCATACAGTATCTAAATCCATATATTATACCCCATACAGTATCTAAATCCATATATTATACCCCATACAGTATCTAAATCCGTATATTAGACCCATACAGTATCTAAATCCATATATTAGACCCCATACAGTATCTAAATCCGTATATTAGACCCATACAGTATCTAAATCCATATATTAGACCCATACAGTATCTAAATCCATATATTAGACCCCATACAGTATCTAAATCTGTATATTAGACCCCATACAGTATCTAAATCTGTATATTAGACCCCATACAGTATCTAAATCCATATATTAGACCCCATACAGTATCTAAATCTGTATATTAGACCCCATACAGTATCTAAATCCATATATTAGACCCCATACAGTATCTAAATCTGTATATTAGACCCCATACAGTATCTAAATCCATATATTAGACCCCATACAGTATCTAAATCTGTATATTAGACCCCATACAGTATCTAAATCCCATACAGTATCTAAATCTGTATATTAGACCCCATACAGTATCTAAATCCATATATTAGACCCCATACAGTATCTAAATCCATATATTAGACCCCATACAGTATCTAAATCTGTATATTAGACCCCATACAGTATCTAAATCCCATACAGTATCTAAATCTGTATATTAGACCCCATACAGTATCTAAATCTGTATATTAGACCCCATACAGTATCTAAATCCCATACAGTATCTAAATCCATATATTAGACCCCATACAGTATCTAAATCTGTATATTAGACCCATACAGTATCTAAATCCATATATTAGACCCATACAGTATCTAAATCTGTATATTATACCCCATACAGTATCTAAATCCATATATTATACCCCATACAGTATCTAAATCCATATATTATACCCCATACAGTATCTAAATCCCATACAGTATCTAAATCTGTATATTATACCCCATACAGTATCTAAATCCATATATTATACCCCATACAGTATCTAAATCCATATATTATACCCCATACAGTATCTAAATCCATATATTATACCCCATACAGTATCTAAATCCGTATATTAGACCCATACAGTATCTAAATCCATATATTAGACCCCATACAGTATCTAAATCCGTATATTAGACCCATACAGTATCTAAATCCATATATTAGACCCATACAGTATCTAAATCCATATATTAGACCCCATACAGTATCTAAATCTGTATATTAGACCCCATACAGTATCTAAATCCCATACAGTATCTAAATCTGTATATTAGACCCCATACAGTATCTAAATCCATATATTAGACCCCATACAGTATCTAAATCCATATATTAGACCCCATACAGTATCTAAATCTGTATATTAGACCCCATACAGTATCTAAATCCCATACAGTATCTAAATCTGTATATTAGACCCCATACAGTATCTAAATCTGTATATTAGACCCCATACAGTATCTAAATCCCATACAGTATCTAAATCCATATATTAGACCCCATACAGTATCTAAATCCATATATTATACCCCATACAGTATCTAAATCCCATACAGTATCTAAATCTGTATATTATACCCCATACAGTATCTAAATCCATATATTATACCCCATACAGTATCTAAATCCATATATTATACCCCATACAGTATCTAAATCCATATATTATACCCCATACAGTATCTAAATCCGTATATTAGACCCATACAGTATCTAAATCCATATATTAGACCCCATACAGTATCTAAATCCGTATATTAGACCCATACAGTATCTAAATCCATATATTAGACCCATACAGTATCTAAATCCATATATTAGACCCCATACAGTATCTAAATCTGTATATTAGACCCCATACAGTATCTAAATCCCATACAGTATCTAAATCTGTATATTAGACCCCATACAGTATCTAAATCCATATATTAGACCCCATACAGTATCTAAATCCATATATTAGACCCCATACAGTATCTAAATCTGTATATTAGACCCCATACAGTATCTAAATCCCATACAGTATCTAAATCTGTATATTAGACCCCATACAGTATCTAAATCTGTATATTAGACCCCATACAGTATCTAAATCCCATACAGTATCTAAATCCATATATTAGACCCCATACAGTATCTAAATCTGTATATTAGACCCATACAGTATCTAAATCCATATATTAGACCCATACAGTATCTAAATCTGTATATTATACCCCATACAGTATCTAAATCCATATATTATACCCCATACAGTATCTAAATCCATATATTAGACCCCATACAGTATCTAAATCTGTATATTAGACCCCATACAGTATCTAAATCTGTATATTAGACCCCATACAGTATCTAAATCCATATATTAGACCCCATACAGTATCTAAATCTGTATATTAGACCCCATACAGTATCTAAATCCATATATTAGACCCCATACAGTATCTAAATCTGTATATTAGACCCCATACAGTATCTAAATCCATATATTAGACCCCATACAGTATCTAAATCTGTATATTAGACCCCATACAGTATCTAAATCCCATACAGTATCTAAATCTGTATATTAGACCCCATACAGTATCTAAATCCATATATTAGACCCCATACAGTATCTAAATCCATATATTAGACCCCATACAGTATCTAAATCTGTATATTAGACCCCATACAGTATCTAAATCCCATACAGTATCTAAATCTGTATATTAGACCCCATACAGTATCTAAATCTGTATATTAGACCCCATACAGTATCTAAATCCCATACAGTATCTAAATCCATATATTAGACCCCATACAGTATCTAAATCTGTATATTAGACCCATACAGTATCTAAATCCATATATTAGACCCATACAGTATCTAAATCTGTATATTATACCCCATACAGTATCTAAATCCATATATTATACCCCATACAGTATCTAAATCCATATATTATACCCCATACAGTATCTAAATCCCATACAGTATCTAAATCTGTATATTATACCCCATACAGTATCTAAATCCATATATTATACCCCATACAGTATCTAAATCCATATATTATACCCCATACAGTATCTAAATCCATATATTATACCCCATACAGTATCTAAATCCGTATATTAGACCCATACAGTATCTAAATCCATATATTAGACCCCATACAGTATCTAAATCCGTATATTAGACCCATACAGTATCTAAATCCATATATTAGACCCATACAGTATCTAAATCCATATATTAGACCCCATACAGTATCTAAATCTGTATATTAGACCCCATACAGTATCTAAATCTGTATATTAGACCCCATACAGTATCTAAATCTGTATATTAGACCCCATACAGTATCTAAATCCATATATTAGACCCCATACAGTATCTAAATCCATATATTAGACCCCATACAGTATCTAAATCCATATATTAGACCCCATACAGTATCTAAATCCATATGTCTCTCCTGTGTTTAGGTGTATGGCGTGTGTGGGCAGTGTGTGGCCATGCAACTGGTGTGTCCTGGGTGGGCTGTGTACCCACAACAACAGCAGCTGTCCCAGGCAGCACACCATACACAACTCACTGGTAAGACAACCCCAGACCCTGTCTACCAGGCCTCAGTAACAACCCCAGACCCTGTCTACCAAGCCTTAGTAACAACCCCAGACCCTGTCTACCAAGCCTTAGTAACAACCCCAGACCCTGTCTAACAACCCCAGACCCTGTCTACCTGGCCTTAGTAACAACCCCAGACCCTGTCTACCTGGCCTTAGTAACAACCCCAGACCCTGTCTACCAGGCCTTAGTAACAACCCCAGACCCTGTCTACCAGGCCCTAGTAACAACCCCAGACCCTGTCTACCAGGCCTTAGTAACAACCCCAGACCCTGTCTACCAGGCCCTAGTAACAACCCCAGACCCTGTCTACCAGGCCTTAGTAACAACCCCAGACCCTGTCTACCAGGCCTTAGTAACAACCCCAGACCCTGTCTACCAGGCCTTCGTAACAACCCCAGACCCTGTCTACCAGGCCTTAGTAACAACCCCAGACCCTGTCTACCAGGCCCTAGTAACAACCCCAGACCCTGTCTACCAGGCCTTAGTAACAACCCCAGACCCTGTCTACCAGGCCTTAGTAACAACCCCAGACCCTATCTACCAGGCCTTAGTAACAACCCCAGACCCTGTCTACCAGGCCTTAGTAACAACCCCAGACCCTGTCTACCAGGCCCTAGTAACAACCCCAGACCCTGTCTACCAGGCCTTAGTAACAACCCCAGACCCTGTCTACCAGGCCTTAGTAACAACCCCAGACCCTGTCTACCAGGCCTTAATAACAACCCCAGACCCTGTCTACCAGGCCTTAGTAACAACCCCAGACCCTGTCTACCAGGCCCTAGTAACAACACCAGACCCTGTCTACCAGGCCCTAGTAACAACCCCAGACCCTGTCTACCAGGCCTTAGTAACAACCCCAGACCCTGTCTACCAAGCCTTAGTAACAACCCCAGACCCTGTCTACCAGGCCTTAGTAACAACCCCAGACCCTGTCTACCAGGCCCTAGTAACAACCCCAGACCCTGTCTACCAGGCCCTAGTAGCAACCCCAGACCCTGTCTACCAGGCCTTAGTAACAACCCCAGACCCTGTCTACCAGGCCTTAGTAACAACCCCAGACCCTGTCTACCAGGCCTTAGTAACAACCCCAGACCCTGTCTACCAGGCCTTAGTAACAACCCCAGACCCTGTCTACCAGGCCTTAGTAACAACCCCAGACCCTGTCTACCAGGCCTTAGTAACAACCCCAGACCCTGTCTACCAGGCCCTAGTAACAACCCCAGACCCTGTCTACCAGGCCCTAGTAACAACCCCAGACCCTGTCTACCAGGCCTTAGTAACAACCCCAGACCCTGTCTACCAGGCCCTAGTAACAACCCCAGACCCTGTCTACCAGGCCTTAGTAACAACCCCAGACCCTATCTACCAGGCCTTAGTAACAACCCCAGACCCTGTCTACCAGGCCCTAGTAACAACCCCAGACCCTGTCTACCAGGCCTTAGTAACAACCCCAGACCCTATCTACCAGGCCTTAGTAACAACCCCAGACCCTGTCTACCAGGCCTTAGTAACAACCCCAGACCCTGTCTACCAGGCCTTAGTAACAACCCCAGACCCTATCTACCAGGCCTTACTAACAACCCCAGACCCTGTCTACCAGGCCTTAGTAACAACCCCAGACCCTGTCTACCAGGCCTTAGTAACAACCCCAGACCCTGTCTACCAGGCCTCAGTAACAACCCCAGACCCTATCTACCAGGCCTTAGTAACAACCCCAGACCCTGTCTACCAGGCCTTAGTAACAACCCCAGACCCTGTCTACCAGGCCTTAGTAACAACCCCAGACCCTGTCTACCAGGCCTTAGTAACAACCCCAGACCCTGTCTACCAGGCCCTAGTAACAGCACCAGACCCTGTCTACCAGGCCCTAGTAACAACCCCAGACCCTGTCTACCAGGCCTTAGTAACAACCCCAGACCCTGTCTACCAGGCCTTCGTAACAACCCCAGACCCTGTCTACCAGGCCTTAGTAACAACCCCAGACCCTGTCTACCAGGCCCTAGTAACAACCCCAGACCCTGTCTACCAGGCCTTAGTAACAACCCCAGACCCTGTCTACCAGGCCCTAGTAACAACCCCAGACCCTGTCTACCAGGCCCTAGTAACAACCCCAGACCCTGTCTACCAGGCCTTAGTAACAACCCCAGACCCTGTCTACCAGGCCCTAGTAACAACCCCAGACCCTGTCTACCAGGCCTTAGTAACAACCCCAGACCCTGTCTACCAGGCCTTAATAACAACCCCAGACCCTGTCTACCAGGCCTTAGTAACAACCCCAGACCCTGTCTACCAGGCCTTAGTAACAACCCCAGACCCTGTCTACCAGGCCTTAGTAACAACCCCAGACCCTGTCTACCAGGCCTTAGTAACAACCCCAGACCCTGTCTACCAGGCCCTAGTAACAACCCCAGACCCTGTCTACCAGGCCCTAGTAACAACCCCAGACCCTGTCTACCAGGCCTTAGTAACAACCCCAGACCCTGTCTACCAGGCCCTAGTAACAACCCCAGACCCTGTCTACCAGGCCTTAGTAACAACCCCAGACCCTATCTACCAGGCCTTAGTAACAACCCCAGACCCTGTCTACCAGGCCCTAGTAACAACCCCAGACCCTGTCTACCAGGCCTTAGTATCAACCCCAGACCCTATCTACCAGGCCTTAGTAACAACCCCAGACCCTATCTACCAGGCCTTAGTAACAACCCCAGACCCTGTCTACCAGGCCTTAGTAACAACCCCAGACCCTGTCTACCAGGCCTTAGTAACAACCCCAGACCCTGTCTACCAGGCCTTAGTAACAACCCCAGACCCTGTCTACCAGGCCTTAGTAACAACCCCAGACCCTATCTACCAGGCCCTAGTAACAACCCCAGACCCTGTCTACCAGGCCCTAGTAACACCTCTCTGCACTTTGACTGAACATTGATTGTTGTTTTCTACACACAGCCTCTCCTCCTCTCCATTTTGTGCCGTTCCGTTCCAATATAATAATCCCCCCTGCCACCACTAGGAGCAGGAGTTGGAGCCGCGGGGTGCAGAGTCGTGTCCCTTTGTGTGGGCTCTACAGAGTTCTCCTCTGGTCCCCATGGGCTTCCTGTCCCCTCTGACCCTACTGGGCAGGAACCTGGACGTGTTTCAAGTATGTTTTTACTTTAGATGTGGACAAAGATAACATCCAAGGTTTATAAGTGATCAATAAATATATTCATGAAACATTTAGAATAATCTGTACTGTACTGTCTGGTTAATCTAGGGGGGTTTACTGATAATCTGTACTGTACTGTCTGGTTAATCTAGGGGGGGGTTACTGATAATCTGTACTGTACTGTCTGGTTAATCTAGGGGGGGGTTACTGATAATCTGTACTGTACTGTCTGGTTAATCTAGGGGGGGGTTACTGATAATCTGTACTGTACTGTCTGGTTAATCTAGGGGGGGGTTACTGATAATCTGTACTGTACTGTCTGGTTAATCTAGGGGGGGGTTACTGATAATCTGTACTGTACTGTCTGGTTAATCTAGGGGGGGGTTACTGATAATCTGTACTGTACTGTCTGGTTAATCTAGGGGGGTTACTGATAATCTGTACTGTACTGTCTGGTTAATCTAGGGGGGTTACTGATAATCTGTACTGTACTGTCTGGTTAATCTAGGGGGTTACTGATAATCTGTACTGTACTGTCTGGTTAATCTAGGGGGTTACTGATAATCTGTACTGTACTGTCTGGTTAATCTAGGGGGGGGTTACTGATAATCTGTACTGTACTGTCTGGTTAATCTAGGGGGTTACTGATAATCTGTACTGTACTGTCTGGTTAATCTAGGGGGGGTTACTGATAATCTGTACTGTACTGTCTGGTTAATCTAGGGGGGGGTTACTGATAATCTGTACTGTACTGTCTGGTTAATCTAGGGGGGGGTTACTGATAATCTGTACTGTACTGTCTGGTTAATCTAGGGGGGGGTTACTGATAATCTGTACTGTACTGTCTGGTTAATCTGGGGGGGGTTACTGATAATCTGTACTGTACTGTCTGGTTAATCGAGGGGGTTACTGATAATCTGTACTGTACTGTCTGGTTAATCTAGGGGGGGGTTACTGATAATCTGTACTGTCTGGTTAATCTAGGGGGGGTTACTGATAATCTGTACTGTACTGTCTGGTTAATCTAGGGGGGGGTTACTGATAATCTGTACTGTACTGTCTGGTTAATCTAGGGGGTTACTGATAATCTGTACTGTACTGTCTGGTTAATCTAGGGGGGGTTACTGATAATCTGTACTGTACTGTCTGGTTAATCTAGGGGTTACTGATAATCTGTACTGTACTGTCTGGTTAATCTAGGGGGGGTTACTGATAATCTGTACTGTACTGTCTGGTTAATCTAGGGGGGGGTTACTGATAATCTGTACTGTACTGTCTGGTTAATCTAGGGGGGGTTACTGATAATCTGTACTGTACTGTCTGGTTAATCTAGGGGGGTTTACTGAAATATTTTGAATAATCTGTACTGTACTGTCTGGTTAATCTAGGGGGGTTTACTGAAACATTTAGAATAATCTGTACTGTCTGGTTAATCTAGGGGGGTTTACTGAAACATTTAGAATAATCTGTACTGTCTGGTTAATCTAGGGGGTTTACTGAAACATTTAGAATAATCTGTACTGTACTGTCTGGTTAATCTAGGGGGGTTTACTGAAACATTTAGAATAATCTGTACTGTCTGGTTAATCTAGGGGGGTTTACTGAAACATTTAGAATAATCTGTACTGTACTGTCTGGTTAATCTAGGGGGGTTTACTGAAACATTTAGAATAATCTGTACTGTCTGGTTAATCTAGGGGGGTTTACTGAAACATTTAGAATAATCTGCCCTGTCTGGTTAATCTAGGGGGGGTTACTGAAACATTTAGAATAATCTGTACTGTCTGGTTAATCTAGGGGGGTTACTGACACATTTAGAATAATCTGTACTGTCTGGTTAATCTAGGGGGGTTACTGAAACATTTAGAATAATCTGTACTGTCTGGTTAATCTAGGGGGTTACTGAAACATTTAGAATAATCTGTACTGTCTGGTTAATCTAGGGTGGGTTACTGAAACATTTAGAATAATCTGTACTGTCTGGTTAATCTAGGGGGTTACTGAAACATTTAGATTAATCTGTACTGTCTGGTTAATCTAGGGGGGTTACTGAAACATTTAGAATAATCTGTACTGTCTGGTTAATCTAGGGGGGGGGGGTTACTGAAACATTTAGAATAATCTGTACTGTCTGGTTAATCTAGGGGGGGGTTACTGAAACATTTAGATTAATCTGTACTGTCTGGTTAATCTAGGGGGGGTTACTGAAACATTTAGAATAATCTGTACTGTACTGTCTGGTTAATCTAGGGGGTTTACTGAAACATTTAGAATAATCTGTATTGTCTGGTTAATCTAGGGGGGTTTACTGAAACATTTAGAGTAATCTGTACTGTACTGTCTGGTTAATCTAGGGGGGTTTACTGAAACATTTAGAATAATCTGTACTGTCTGGTTAATCTAGGGGGGTTTACTGAAACATTTAGAATAATCTGTACTGTCTGGTTAATCTAGGGGGGTTTACTGAAACATTTAGAATAATCTGTACTGTCTGGTTAATCTAGGGGGGTTTACTGAAACATTTAGAATAATCTGTACTGTCTGGTTAATCTAGGGGGGTTTACTGAAACATTTAGAATAATCTGTACTGTCTGGTTAATCTAGGGGGGTTTACTGAAACATTTAGAATAATCTGTACTGTCTGGTTAATCTAGGGGGGTTTACTGAAACATTTAGAATAATCTGTACTGTCTGGTTAATCTAGGGGGGTTTACTGAAACATTTAGAATAATCTGTACTGTCTGGTTAATCTAGGGGGGTTTACTGAAACATTTAGAATAATCTGTATTGTCTGGTTAATCTAGGGGTGTTTACTGAAACATTTAGAGTAATCTGTACTGTCTGGTTAATCTAGGGGGGTTTACTGAAACATTTAGAATAATCTGTACTGTCTGGTTAATCTAGGGGGTTTACTGAAACATTTAGAGTAATCTGTACTGTCTGGTTAATCTAGGGGGGTTTACTGAAACATTTAGAATAATCTGCCCTGTCTGGTTAATCTAGGGGGGTTACTGAAACATGTAGAATAATCTGTACTGTCTGGTTAATCTAGGGGGGTTACTGAAACATTTAGAATAATCTGTACTGTCTGGTTAATCTAGGGGGGTTACTGAAACATTTAGAATAATCTGTACTGTCTGGTTAATCTAGGGGGGGGTTACTGAAACATTTAGAATAATCTGTACTGTCTGGTTAATCTAGGGTGGGTTACTGAAACATTTAGAATAATCTGTACTGTCTGGTTAATCTAGGGGGGTTACTGAAACATTTAGATTAATCTGTACTGTCTGGTTAATCTAGGGGGGTTTACTGAAACATTTAGAATAATCTGTACTGTCTGGTTAATCTAGGGGGGTTACTGAAACATTTAGAATAATCTGTACTGTCTGGTTAATCTAGGGGGGTTACTGAAACATTTAGATTAATCTGTACTGTCTGGTTAATCTAGGGGGTTACTGAAACATTTAGAATAATCTGTACTGTACTGTCTGGTTAATCTAGGGGTTTACTGAAACATTTAGAATAATCTGTATTGTCTGGTTAATCTAGGGGGTTTACTGAAACATTTAGAGTAATCTGTACTGTACTGTCTGGTTAATCTAGGGGGGTTTACTGAAACATTTAGAATAATCTGTACTGTCTGGTTAATCTAGGGGGGTTTACTGAAACATTTAGAATAATCTGTACTGTCTGGTTAATCTAGGGGGGTTTACTGAAACATTTAGAATAATCTGTACTGTCTGGTTAATCTAGGGGGGTTTACTGAAACATTTAGAATAATCTGTACTGTCTGGTTAATCTAGGGGGGTTTACTGAAACATTTAGAATAATCTGTACTGTCTGGTTAATCTAGGGGGGTTTACTGAAACATTTAGAATAATCTGTACTGTCTGGTTAATCTAGGGGGGTTTACTGAAACATTTAGAATAATCTGTACTGTCTGGTTAATCTAGGGGGGTTTACTGAAACATTTAGAATAATCTGTACTGTCTGGTTAATCTAGGGGGGTTTACTGAAACATTTAGAATAATCTGTATTGTCTGGTTAATCTAGGGGTGTTTACTGAAACATTTAGAGTAATCTGTACTGTCTGGTTAATCTAGGGGGGTTTACTGAAACATTTAGAATAATCTGTACTGTCTGGTTAATCTAGGGGGGTTTACTGAAACATTTAGAGTAATCTGTACTGTCTGGTTAATCTAGGGGGGTTTACTGAAACATTTAGAATAATCTGCCCTGTCTGGTTAATCTAGGGGGGTTACTGAAACATGTAGAATAATCTGTACTGTCTGGTTAATCTAGGGGGTTTACTGAAATAATTAGAATAATCTGTACTGTCTGGTTAATCTAGGGGGTTTACTGAAATATTTAGAATAATCTGTACTGTACTGTCTGGTTAATCTAGGGGGTTTACTGAAATATTTAGAATAATCTGTACTGTCTGGTTAATCTAGGGGGTTTACTGAAATATTTAGAATAATCTGTACTGTCTGGTTAATCTGGGGGGTTTACTGAAATATTTAGAATAATCTGTACTGTCTGGTTAATCTAGGGGGTTTACTGAAATATTTAGAATAATCTGTACTGTCTGGTTAATCTAGGGGGTTTACTGAAATATTTAGAATAATCTGTACTGTCTGGTTAATCTAGGGGGTTTACTGAAATATTTAGAATAATCTGTACTGTCTGGTTAATCTAGGGGGTTTACTGAAACATTTAGAGTAATCTGTACTGTCTGCTTAATCTAGGGGGGTTTACTGAAACATTTAGAATAATCTGTACTGTCTGGTTAATCTAGGGGGGTTTACTGAAACATTTAGAATAATCTGTACTGTCTGGTTAATCTAGGGGGGTTTACTGAAACATTTAGAATAATCTGCCCTGTCTGGTTAATCTAGGGGGGTTTACTGAAACATTTAGAATAATCTGTACTGTCTGGTTAATCTGGGGGGTTTACTGAAATATTTAGAGTAATCTGTACTGTCTGGTTAATCTAGGGGGGTTTACTGAAACATTTAGAATAATCTGTACTGTCTGGTTAATCTAGGGGGGTTTACTGAAACATTTAGAGTAATCTGTACTGTCTGGTTAATCTAGGGGGGGTTACTGAAACATTTAGAATAATCTGTACTGTCTGGTTAATCTAGGGGGGTTTACTGAAACATTTAGAGTAATCTGTACTGTCTGGTTAATCTAGGGGGGTTTACTGAAACATTTAGAATAATCTGCCCTGTCTGGTTTATCTGAGACAGAGACCGGTGTGTTGTCATCTTCAGGGTGAGGAACAGTATACCTGTGTGGTGGTCGTTGTGGGGGAGGAGCTTAAACTGAACGCCATTCTGAAGAAAGACCCAGAAACCAAGGTCACCACCTTTACATGCTCTGTCCACCAGGTATTTAAACACAAACCCTTACACACACACACACACACACACACACACACACACACACACACACACACACACACACACACACACACACACACACACACACACACTTAAACACACACACACTTAAACACATACCTGACACACACACACACACACACACTCACTTAAACACAAACCCTGACACACACACACACACACATTTAAACACACACCCTGACACACACACACACACGCGCACACATTTAAACACACACACACACACACACACACACACACACACACACACACACACACACACACACACACACTCACTTAAACACAAACCCTGACACACACACACACACATTTAAACACACACCCTGACACACACACACACGCGCATAAATCAAGTGTTAACCTCTTGCTCCTACCTGGCATGCAGGCATCTAGACATCTGGAAATGCAAATGCGCTACGCTAAATGCTAATAGTACTAGTTAAAACTCAAACGTTCATTAAAATACACATGCAGGGTATTGAATTAAAGCTACACTCGTTGTGAATCCAGGCAACAAGTCAGATTTTTAAAATGCTTTTCGGCGAAAGCATGAGAAGCTATTATCTGGTAGCATGTAACACCCCAAAAGATCCGCAGGGGACGTAAACAAAATAATTAGCATAGTCGTCGCTACGTAAACCGCACATTTAAAAAATATAAAACATTCATTACCTTTGACCATCTTCTTTGTTGGCACTCCTAGATGTCCCATAATCATTATTGGGTCTTTTTTTTTATTAAATTGGTCCATATATAGCCTAGATATCGATCTATGAAGACTGTGTGATAAACGGAAAAAAATAGCGTCTTATAACGTAACGTCATTTTTTTAAATTAAAAAAGTTGACGATAAACTTTCACAAAACACTTCGAAATACTTTTGTAATGCAACTTTAGGTATTAGTAAACGTTAATAAGCGATCAAATTGATCACGAGGCGATGTATATTCTATAGCTGTACGTCTGGAAATAATGTCCGGGTAAATCTCAACCAAAATATCCGGTCGGAGACCTGAAGAACTGCGCTGCCTTGTGTCTGTTTGACCAAGAAACAAATAGTAGGCAAATGACAAGACTGTTGACAACGTGTGGAAGCTGTAGGTATTGCAACCTCAGCCCCATTAAATGTGGTTCACCTTTGTCAATGGGTTCAAGTCGCGCATGGATATATTTTTCCATTTTCAGTGATCAGATTTTCCTGCACTTTTCGATGAAACGCACGTTCTGTTATAGTCACAGCCGTGATTTAACCAGTTTTATAAACATCTGAGTGTTTTCTATCCACACATACTAATCATATGCATATACTATATTCCTGGCATGAGCAGCAGGGCGCTGAAATGTTGGGGGTAGGAGTAACAGGCTAAACAAAAGATGAACTTTTTGTTAATCCACAGCCACAGTGTCAGATTTCAAAAAGGCTTTACGGTGAAAGCAAACTGTGCTGAGGACAGCGCCCCATCAAACAACCACATGACAATTATATTTCAACCCGCCAGGCGCGACACAAAACTCAGAAATAACGTGCCTTTCCTTTGAAGATCTTCATTTGGCACTCCAATATGTCCCATAAACATCATAAATGGTCGTTTTGTTCGATAAATTCTGTTGTTATATCTCCAAAATGTCCATTTATTTGGCGCGTGTGATTCAGAAAATACACCCCAGGAAAGGAAGACCCAGAGTTACCTCTGCTGCAGAGGATCAGTTCATTAGAGTTAACTGGCTCTCATGAGGATCACCACAGGAAAGGAAGACCCAGAGTTACCTCTGCTGCAGAGGATAAGTTAATTTGAGTTACCAGCCTCAGAAATTGCAGCCCAAATAATTGCTTCAGAGTTCAAGTAACAGACACATCTCAACATCAACTGTTCAGAGGAGATTGCAGGAATCGGGCCTTCATGGTTGAATTGCTGCAAAGAAACCACTACTAAAGGACACCAATAAGAAGATGAGACTTGCTTGGGCCAAGAAACACAAGCAAGGGACATTAGACCGGTGGAAATGTGTCCTGATGAGTACACATTTGAGATTTTTGGTTCCCACCGCCTTGTCTTTGTGAGACACAGAGTAGGTAAACGGATGATCTCCGCATGTGTGGTTCCCACCGTGAAGCATGGAGGAGGAGGTGTGATGGTGTGGGGGTGCTTTACTGGTGACACAGTCTGTGATTTATTTAGGATTCAAGGCACACTTAACCAGCATGGCTACAACAGCATTCTGCAGCGATACGCCATCCCATCTGGTTTGCACTTTGTGGGACTGTCATTTGTTTTTCAACAGGACAATGACCCAACACACCTCCAGGCTATGTAATGGCTATTTGACCAAGAAGGAGAGGGATGGAGTGCTGTATCAGATGACCTGGCCTCTACAATCACCCGACCTCAACCCAATTGAGATGGTTTGGGAAGAGTTGGACCGCAGAGTGAAGGAAAAGCAGCCAATAAGTGCTCAGAATATGTGGGAACTCCTTCAAGATTGTTGGAAAAGCATTCCAAGTTAAGCTGGTTGAGAGAACGTCAAGAGTGTGCAAAGCTGTCATCAAGGCAAAGGGTGGCTACTTTGAAGAATCTCAAATATAAAATATATTTAGATTTGTTTAACACTTTTTTTGGTTACTACATGATTCCATATGTGTTATTTCATAGTGTTGATGTCTTCACTATTATTCTGTAGAAAACAGTTTAAATAACAAAAAACCGTTGCATGAGTAGCTGTTCTAAAACGTTTGACTTGTATATTTAAACACTAACAAACACACATATATTTAAACATAATCCCTTACATACTTTTAATAATCTGAGCATTCCACAACAGTACAAATATAATATGACTTTGTATATAACAATAATAACCTCTCTGCCCTCCCCTCTCTGCCCTCCCCTCTCTGCCCTCCCCTCTCTGCCCTCCCCTTTCTGCCCTCCCCTCTCTGCCCTCCCCTCTCTGCCCTCCCCTCTCTGCCCTCCCCTCTCTGCCCTGCCCTCTCTGCCCTGCCCTTTCTGCCCTCCCCTCTCTGCCCTCCCCTTTCTGCCCTCCCCTCTCTGCCCTCCCCTCTCTGCCCTCCCCTCTCTGCCCTCCCCTCTCAGTTCCAGTACCCTTTGAGACATTTGGAGTACTCTGCTCCCATCTATCTGCGAAGAGGTTTCCATCGCATCGACTCTGCTCCCGACCTCAGACGTGAGACGTCTCTGTTGAATTATCTACTGTGTTCCATTCACTGCTATCACTTGAGAATGAAGAAAATGTATATTTCTCAACTCTTGGAGTACAATTTAAAGTGGAATTAAGAAATACTTTGGCATAGGAGGTAACTGGTGTGTTGTCCCACAGTGCAGCTATATGACCAGTTGTGTTGTGTTGTCCCACAGTGCAGCTATATGACCAGTTGTGTTGTGTTGTCTCACAGTGCAGCTATATGACCAGTTGTGTTGTCCACAGTGCAGCTATATGACCAGTTGTGTTGTGTTGTCCACAGTGCAGCTATATGACCAGTTGTGTTGTGTTGTCCCACAGTGCAGCTATATGACCAGTTGTGTTGTGTTGTCCACAGTGCAGCTATATGACCAGTTGTGTTGTGTTGTCTCACAGTGCAGCTATATGACCAGTTGTGTTGTCCCACAGTGCAGCTATATGACCAGTTGTGTTGTCCCACAGTGCAGCTATATGACCAGTTGTGTTGTCCACAGTGCAGCTATATGACCAGTTGTGTTGTGTTGTCTCACAGTGCAGCTATATGACCAGTTGTGTTGTGTTGTCCCACAGTGCAGCTATATGACCAGTTGTGTTGTGTTGTCCCACAGTGCAGCTATATGACCAGTTGTGTTGTGTTGTCCCACAGTGCAGCTATATGATCATTTGTGTTGTGTTGTCCCACAGTGCAGCTATATGACCAGTTGTGTTGTCCCACAGTGCAGCTATATGACCAGTTGTGTTGTGTTGTCCACAGTGCAGCTATATGACCAGTTGTGTTGTCCCACAGTGCAGCTATATGACCAGTTGTGTTGTGTTGTCCACAGTGCAGCTATATGACCAGTTGTGTTGTCCCACAGTGCAGCTATATGACCAGTTGTGTTGTGTTGTCCACAGTGCAGCTATATGACCAGTTGTGTTGTGTTGTCCACAGTGCAGCTATATGACCAGTTGTGTTGTGTTGTCCACAGTGCAGCTATATGACCAGTTGTGTTGTCCCACAGTGCAGCTATATGACCAGTTGTGTTGTGTTGTCCCACAGTGCAGCTATATGACCAGTTGTGTTGTGTTGTCCACAGTGCAGCTATATGACCAGTTGTGTTGTCCCACAGTGCAGCTATATGACCAGTTGTGTTGTGTTGTCTCACAGTGCAGCTATATGACCAGTTGTGTTGTCCCACAGTGCAGCTATATGACCAGTTGTGTTGTGTTGTCCCACAGTGCAGCTATATGACCAGTTGTGTTGTGTTGTCCCACAGTGCAGCTATATGACCAGTTGTGTTGTGTTGTCCCACAGTGCAGCTATATGATCAGTTGTGTTGTCCACAGTGCAGCTATATGACCAGTTGTGTTGTCCCACAGTGCAGCTATATGACCAGTTGTGTTGTGTTGTCCACAGTGCAGCTATATGACCAGTTGTGTTGTCCCACAGTGCAGCTATATGACCAGTTGTGTTGTGTTGTCCCACAGTGCAGCTATATGACCAGTTGTGTTGTGTTGTCCCACAGTGCAGCTATATGACCAGTTGTGTTGTGTTGTCCCACAGTGCAGCTATATGATCAGTTGTGTTGTGTTGTCCACAGTGCAGCTATATGACCAGTTGTGTTGTCCCACAGTGCAGCTATATGACCAGTTGTGTTGTGTTGTCCACAGTGCAGCTATATGACCAGTTGTGTTGTCCCACAGTGCAGCTATATGACCAGTTGTGTTGTGTTGTCCACAGTGCAGCTATATGACCAGTTGTGTTGTCCCACAGTGCAGCTATATGACCAGTTGTGTTGTGTTGTCCACAGTGCAGCTATATGACCAGTTGTGTTGTGTTGTCCACAGTGCAGCTATATGACCAGTTGTGTTGTGTTGTCCACAGTGCAGCTATATGACCAGTTGTGTTGTCCCACAGTGCAGCTATATGACCAGTTGTGTTGTGTTGTCCCACAGTGCAGCTATATGACCAGTTGTGTTGTGTTGTCCACAGTGCAGCTATATGACCAGTTGTGTTGTCCCACAGTGCAGCTATATGACCAGTTGTGTTGTGTTGTCTCACAGTGCAGCTATATGACCAGTTGTGTTGTCCCACAGTGCAGCTATATGACCAGTTGTGTTGTGTTGTCCCACAGTGCAGCTATATGACCAGTTGTGTTGTGTTGTCCCACAGTGCAGCTATATGACCAGTTGTGTTGTGTTGTCCCACAGTGCAGCTATATGACCAGTTGTGTTGTGTTGTCTCACGGTGCAGCTATATGACCAGTTGTGTTGTGTTGTCCCACAGTGCAGCTATATGACCAGTTGTGTTGTGTTGTCCCACAGTGCAGCTATATGACCAGTTGTGTTGTCCCACAGTGCAGCTATATGACCAGTTGTGTTGTGTTGTCCACAGTGCAGCTATATGACCAGTTGTGTTGTGTTGTCCACAGTGCAGCTATATGACCAGTTGTGTTGTCCCACAGTGCAGCTATATGACCAGTTGTGTTGTCCCACAGTGCAGCTATATGACCAGTTGTGTTGTCCCACAGTGCAGCTATATGACCAGTTGTGTTGTGTTGTCTCACAGTGCAGCTATATGACCAGTTGTGTTGTGTTGTCCCACAGTGCAGCTATATGACCAGTTGTGTTGTCCACAGTGCAGCTATATGACCAGTTGTGTTGTCTCACAGTGCAGCTATATGACCAGTTGTGTTGTGTTGTCTCACAGTGCAGCTATATGACCAGTTGTGTTGTCCCACAGTGCAGCTATATGACCAGTTGTGTTGTGTTGTCCCACAGTGCAGCTATATGACCAGTTGTGTTGTGTTGTCCACAGTGCAGCTATATGACCAGTTGTGTTGTCCCACAGTGCAGCTATATGACCAGTTGTGTTGTGTTGTCTCACAGTGCAGCTATATGACCAGTTGTGTTGTGTTGTCCACAGTGCAGCTATATGACCAGTTGTGTTGTGTTGTCCCACAGTGCAGCTATATGACCAGTTGTGTTGTGTTGTCCCACAGTGCAGCTATATGACCAGTTGTGTTGTGTTGTCCCACAGTGCAGCTATATGACCAGTTGTGTTGTGTTGTCTCACGGTGCAGCTATATGACCAGTTGTGTTGTGTTGTCCCACAGTGCAGCTATATGACCAGTTGTGTTGTGTTGTCCCACAGTGCAGCTATATGACCAGTTGTGTTGTCCCACAGTGCAGCTATATGACCAGTTGTGTTGTGTTGTCCACAGTGCAGCTATATGACCAGTTGTGTTGTGTTGTCCACAGTGCAGCTATATGACCAGTTGTGTTGTCCCACAGTGCAGCTATATGACCAGTTGTGTTGTCCCACAGTGCAGCTATATGACCAGTTGTGTTGTCCCACAGTGCAGCTATATGACCAGTTGTGTTGTGTTGTCTCACAGTGCAGCTATATGACCAGTTGTGTTGTGTTGTCCCACAGTGCAGCTATATGACCAGTTGTGTTGTCCCACAGTGCAGCTATATGACCAGTTGTGTTGTCCCACAGTGCAGCTATATGACCAGTTGTGTTGTGTTGTCTCACAGTGCAGCTATATGACCAGTTGTGTTGTGTTGTCCCACAGTGCAGCTATATGACCAGTTGTGTTGTGTTGTCTCACAGTGCAGCTGTATGACCAGTTGTGTTGTGTTGTCCCACAGTGCAGCTGTATGACTGTTCAGTGGGCCAGTCTGACTGTAGCCAGTGCAGAGCGGTGTCTTCAGGGTACGGCTGTGTCTGGTGTGGTGGAGAGACACCAGGCTGTGTCTACAATCTCTCCTGTACCAGCTCACCTGGGTCCGCTGACACCTGTCCCTCGCCTCAGATCACACAGGTACACACACATCGCTCTGAACATCACTGTCCTGTACCTGGGTTTATAAAGGTTTTCAGAGAAGAAGTGATGTTCCGGAATCAGGTTCATTAGGATCTGAGATGCTTTGTGAATATATATCTTCTAATGAAGGTTTTAGTGATACAAAAAACAACATTGAGACTTTAGTGATACAAAAACAACGTTTTGACAGAAGTTTGTTCAACTCCTATACCATGTTGTTTTTGGATATTAGTAAAGCCCTTCTCCTGTTCTGTTCTCGCTGTTCTGTTCTCTCTTCTCCTGTTCTGTCCTCTCTGTTCTGTTCTCTCTTCACCTGTTCTGTTCTCTCTTCTCCTGTTCTGTTCTCTCTTCTCCTGTTCTGTTCTCTCTTCTCCTGTTCTGTTCTCTCTTCTCCTGTTCTGTTCTCTCTTCTCCTGTTCTGTTCTCTCTTCTCCTGTTCTGTTCTCTCTGTTCTGTTCTCTCTTCTCCTGTTCTGTTCTCTGTTCTGTTCTGTCCTCTCTTCTCCTGTTCTGTTCTGTTCTCTCTTCTCTGTTCTCTCCTGTTCTGTTCTCTCTTCTCCTGTTCTGTTCTCTCTTCTGTTCTGTTCTCTCTTCTCCTGTTCTGTCACCTGTTCTGTTCTCTCTTCTCCTGTTCTGTTCTCTCTTCTCCTGTTCTGTTCTCTCTGTTCTGTTCTCTCTTCTCCTGTTCTGTTCTCTCTTCACCTGTTCTGTTCTCTCCTGTCCTCTCTTCTCCTGTCCTCTCCTCACATGTTCTGTCCTCTCTTCTCCTGTCCTCTCTTCTCCTGTTCTGTTCTCTCTTCTCCTGTTCTGTTCTCTCTTCTCCTGTTCTGTTCTCTCTTCTCCTGTTCTGTTCTCTCTTCTCCTTGTCTCTTCTCCTGTTCTGTCCTCTCTTCTCCTGTTCTGTCTTCTCTCTGTTCTGTTCTCTCTTCTCCTGTTCTGTTCTCTCTGTTCCTGTTCTGTCCTCTCTTCTCCTGTTCTGTTCTCTCTTCTCCTGTTCTGTCCTCTCTTCTCCTGTTCTGTCCTCTCTTCTCCTGTTCTGTTCTGTTCTCTCTGTTCTGTTCTCTCTTCACCTGTTCTGTTCTCTCTTCTCCTGTTCTGTTCTCTCTGTTCTGTTCTCTCTTCTCCTGTTCTGTTCTCTCTTCTCCTGTTCTGTCCTCTCTTCTCCTGTTCTCTCCTGTTCTGTTCTCTCTTCTCCTGTTCTGTTCTCTCTTCTCCTGTTCTGTTCTCTCTTCTCCTGTTCTGTTCTCTGTTCTGTTCTCTCTTCTCCTGTTCTGTCCTCTCTTCTCCTGTTCTCTCCTGTTCTGTTCTCTCTTCTCCTGTTCTGTCCTCTGCTGTTTTGTCCTCTCTGTTCTGTCCTCTCCCGTCCTCTCCTCTCCTGTCCTCTCCTCACCTGTTCTGTCCTCTCCTCACCTGTTCTGTCCTCTCTTCTCCTGTTCTGTCCTCTCTTCTCCTGTTCTGTCCTCTCCTCTCCTGATCTGTCCTCTCCTCACATGTTCTGTCCTCTCCTGTCCTCTCCTCTCCTGTTCTGTCCTCTCCTGTCTTGTTCTCTCTCCTGTTCTGTCCTCTCTTGTCCTGTCTTGTCCTCTCCTGGTCTGTCTCTCTGTTCTGTCCTCTCCTCACCTGTTCTGTCCTCTCCTCACCTGTTCTGTCCTCTCCTCACCTGTTCTGTCCTCTCCTCACCTGTTCTGTCCTCTCTTCTCCTGTTCTGTCCTCTCTTCTCCTGTTCTGTCCTCTCCTCTCCTGATCTGTCCTCTCCTCACATGTTCTGTCCTCTCCTGTCCTCTCCTCTCCTGTTCTGTCCTCTCCTGTCTTGTTCTCTCTTGTTCTGTCCTCTCTTGTCCTGTCTTGTCCTCTCCTGGTCTGTCCTCTCCTGGTCTGTCCTCTCCTGGTCTTGTCCTCTCCTGGTCTTGTCCTCTCCTGGTCTGTCCTCTCCTGGTCTGTCCTCTCCTGGTCTGTCCTCTTCTGGTCTGTCCTGTTCTGTCCCGTTTTGTCCCTGTCAGATCCAGCCAGTGACTGGTCCGGTGGAGGGAGGTGTTCTGATCACCATCCGTGGGTCCAACCTGGGGATGCAGTACCAGGACATCCAGGGAGGAGTGACTGTAGCTGGGGTCAGCTGCCTGCCTCAGTCCCATGGATACCTCATCTCTACCAGGTAATTCCACTATGTCTGTCTGTCTGTCTGTCTGTCTGTCTGTCTCTGTCTGTCTCTGTCTGTCTGTCTGTCTGTCTGTCTCTGTCTGTCTGTCTGGCTGGCTGGCTGGCTGGCTGGCTGGCTGGCTGGCTGGCTGGCTGTCTGTCTGTCTGTCTGTCTGTCTGTCTGGCTGGCTGGCTGGCTGGCTGGCTGGCTGTCTGTCTGGCTGTCTGTCTGTCTGGCTGGCTGGCTGGCTGGCTGGCTGGCTGGCTGGCTGGCTGGCTGAGGTCCCCATTTAGCTGTTCTTCCTGACGTCGTCACTTTTCACATAAACGATCAATTGAACGTTAAAAACCATCGTGTCCGAAGACTTTTAAAGCCTCAAAGGATCCAACTTTCAAAACAAGTCCTTTTTGGCCACAACAGTCGACTAGCCAGCCACAACAGTCGACTAGCCAGCCACAACAGTCGACTAGCCAGCCACAACAGTCGACTAGCCAGCCACAACAGTCGACTAGCCAGCCACAACAGTCGACTAGCCAGCCACAACAGTCGACTAGCTAGCTAGCCACAACAGTCGACTAGCTAGCTAGCCACAACAGTCGACTAGCTAGCCACAACCGTCGACTAGCCAGCCACAACAGTCGACTAGCCAGCCACAACAGTCGACTAGCTAGCTAGCCACAACAGTCGACTAGCTAGCTAGCCACAACAGTCGACTAGCTAGCTAGCCACAACAGTCGACTAGCCAGCCACAACAGTCGACTAGCGAGCTAGCCACAACAGTCGACTAGCTAGCTAGCCACAACAATCGACTAGCTAGCTAGCCACAACAGTCGACTAGCTAGCTAGCCACAACAGTCGACTAGCTAGCTAGACACAACAGTCGACTAGCTAGCTAGACACAACAGTCGACTAGCTAGCTAGCCACAACAGTCGACTAGCTAGCTAGCCACAACAGTCGACTAGCTAGCTAGCCACAACAGTCGACTAGCTAGCTAGACACAACAGTCGACTAGCTAGCTAGACACAACAGTCGACTAGCTAGCTAGCCACAACAGTCGACTAGCTAGCTAGACACAACAGTCAACTAGCTAGCTAGCCACAACAATCGACTAGCCAGCCACAACAGTCGACTAGCTAGCCACAACAGTCGACTAGCTAGCCACAACAGTCGACTAGCCAGCTAGCCACAACAGTCGACTAGCCAGCTAGCCACAACAGTCACCTAGCCAGCTAGCCACAACAGTCGACTAGCCAGCCAGCCACAACAGTCGACTAGCCAGCCAGCCACAACAGTCGACTAGCCAGCCACAACAGTCGACTAGCTAGCTAGACACATCAGTCGACTAGCCAGCCACAACAGTCGACTAGCCAGCCACAACAGTCGACTAGCTAGCTAGCCACAACAGTCGACTAGCCAGCCACAACAGTCGACTAGCCAGCCACAACAGTCTACTAGCTAGCTAGTCACATCAGTCGACTAGCCAGCCACAACAGTCGACTAGCCAGCCACAACAGTCGACTAGCTAGCTAGCCACAACAGTCGACTAGCTAGCTAGACACATCAGTCGACTCGCTAGCTAGACACAACAGTCGACTCGCTAGCTAGACACAACAGTCGACTCGCTAGCTAGACACAACAGTCGACTCGCTAGCTAGACACAACAGTCGACTCGCTAGCTAGACACAACAGTCGACTCGCTAGCTAGACACAACAGTCGACTCGCTAGCTAGACACAACAGTCGACTAGCTAGCTAGACACAACAGTCGACTAGCTAGCTAGACACAACCGTAGACTAGCTAGCTAGACACAACCGTAGACTAGCTAGCTAGACACAACCGTAGACTAGCTAGCTAGACACAACAGTCGACTAGCCAGCCACAACAGTCGACTAGCCAGCCACAACAGTCGACTAGCCAGCCACAACAGTCGACTCGCTGGCTAGACACAACAGTCGACTCGCTGGCTAGACACAACAGTCGACTCGCTGGCTAGACACAACAGTCGACTCGCTGGCTAGCCACAACAGTCGACTAGCAGGCTAGCCACAACAGTCGACTTGCCGGCTAGACACAACAGTCGACTAGCCGGCTAGACACAACAGTCGACTAGCCGGCTAGACACAACAGTCGACTAGCCGGCTAGACACAACAGTCGACTAGCCGGCTAGACACAACAGTCGACTAGCCGGCTAGACACAACAGTCGACTAGCCGGCTAGACACAACAGTCGACTAGCCGGCTAGCCACAACAGTCGACTAGCCGGCTAGCCACAACAGTCGACTAGCCGGCTAGCCACAACAGTCGACTAGCCGGCTAGCCACAACAGTCGACTAGCCAGCCACAACAGTCGACTAGCCAGCCACAACAGTCGACTAGCCAGCTAGACACAACAGTCGACTAGCCAGCTAGACACAACAGTCGACTAGCCAGCTCGACACAACAGTCGACTAGCCAGCTCGACACAACAGTCGACTAGCTAGCTCGACACAACAGTCGACTAGCCAGCTAGACACAACAGTCGACTAGCCAGCTTGACACAACAGTCGACTAGCCAGCTAGCCACAACAGTCGACTAGCCAGCTAGCCACAACAGTCGACTAGCCAGCTAGCCACAACAGTCGACTAGCCAGCCAGCCACAACAGTCGACTAGCCAGCTAGCCACAACAGTCGACTAGCCAGCTAGCCACAACAGTCGACTAGCCAGCTAGCCACAACAGTCGACTAGCCAGCTAGCCACAACAGTCGACTAGCCAGCCACGACAGTCGACTAGCCAGCCACGCTACTAGCTAGCCACGACAGTCGACTAGCCACGGCTAGCTAGCCACAACAGTCGACTAGCCAGCCACGCAGTCGACTAGCCAGCCACAACAGTCGACTAGCCAGCTAGACACAACAGTCGACTAGCCAGCTAGACACAACAGTCGACTAGCCAGCTAGACACAACAGTCGACTAGCCAGCTCGACTAGCTAGCTAGACACAACAGTCGACTAGCTAGCTAGACACAACAGTCGACTAGCCAGCTAGCCACAACAGTCGACTAGCCACAGTCGACTAGCCAGCTAGCCACAACAGTCGACTAGCCAGCTAGCCACAACAGTCGACTAGCCAGCCACAACAGTCGACTAGCCGGCTAGCCACAACAGTCGACTAGCTAGCCAACAGTCGACTAGCCAGCCACAACAGTCGACTAGCCAGCCACAACAGTCGACTAGCCAGCCACAACAGTCGACTAGCCAGCCACAACAGTCGACTAGCCAGCTAGACACAACAGTCGACTAGCCAGCCAGCCACAACAGTCGACTAGCCAGCTCACACAGTCGACAGTCGACTAGCCAGCTCTAGCCACAACAGTCGACTAGCCAGCTCGCCACAACAGTCGACTAGCCAGCTAGCCGAGCCACAACAGTCGACTAGCCAGCCACAACAGTCGACACAGCCAAAACAGTCGACTAGCTAGCCAGCTAGCTAGCCACAACAGTCGACTAGCCAGCCACAACAGTCTAGCCACAACAGTCGACTAGCCAGCTAGACACAACAGTCGACTAGCCAGCTAGCCACAACAGTCGACTAGCCAGCTAGCCACAACAGTCGACTAGCTAGCCAGCCACAACAGTCGACTAGCCAGCTAGCCACAACAGTCGACTAGCCAGCTAGCCACAACAGTCGACTAGCCAGCTAGCCACAACAGTCGACTAGCCAGCTAGCCACAACAGTCGACTAGCCAGCCACGACAGTCGACTAGCTAGCCACGACAGTCGACTAGCTAGCCACGACAGTCGACTAGCTAGCCACGACAGTCGACTAGCCAGCCACGACAGTCGACTAGCCAGCCACAACAGTCGACTAGCCAGCCACAACAGTCGACTAGCCAGCTAGACACAACAGTCGACTAGCCAGCTAGACACAACAGTCGACTAGCCAGCTCGACACAACAGTCGACTAGCCAGCTTCGACTAGCTAGCTAGACACAACAGTCGACTAGCTAGCTAGACACAACAGTCGACTAGCCAGCTAGCCACAACAGTCGACTAGCCACAACAGTCGACTAGCCAGCTAGCCACAACAGTCGACTAGCCAGCTAGCCACAACAGTCGACTAGCTAGCCAGCCACAACAGTCGACTAGCTAGCCACAACAGTCGACTAGCTAGCCACAACAGTCGACTAGCCAGCCACAACAGTCGACTAGCCAGCCACAACAGTCGACTAGCCAGCCACAACAGTCGACTAGCTAGCCACAACAGTCGACTAGCCAGCTAGACACAACAGTCGACTAGCCAGCCAGCCACAACAGTCGACTAGCTAGCCACAACAGTCGACTAGCCAGCTAGCCACAACAGTCGACTAGCCAGCCAGCCACAACAGTCGACTAGCCAGCCAGCCACAACAGTCGACTAGCCAGCCAGCCACAACAGTCGACTAGCCAGCCAGCCACAACAGTCGACTAGCCAGCCAGCCACAACAGTCGACTAGCTAGCCACAACAGTCGACTAGCCAGCCACAACAGTCGACTAGCTAGCCACAACAGTCGACTAGCCGGCTAGACAGCTGTTTAGATTTTAACACATTCACTCATTTGTTTGTAAATAATGAACAAACTACCAAATAACAGTCTAAAAAATATCATATTTGACTGTTCAGACACAAGGCGCATGGCCAGGAATCAGATTTGACCATTCAGACACAAGGTGCATGGCCAGGGATCAGATTTGACCGTTCAGACACAAGGTGCATGGCCAGGAATCAGATTTGACCATTCAGACACAAAGCGCATGGCCAGGAATCAGATTTGACCATTCAGACACAAGGCGCATGGCCAGGAATCAGATTTGACCGTTCAGACACAAGGTCCATGGCCAGGAATCAGATTTGACCATTCAGACACAAAGCGCATGGCCAGGAATCAGATTTGACCATTCAGACACAAGGTCCATGGCCAGGAATCAGATTTGACCGTTCAGACACACCTACTGAGAACTATCTGAAACCATTTGCTTTTCGGCCGTTCAGACTGCAGGAAACAGGTTCCAGTCGGTTATATATGTTTTTTTATTTGAGTCAATTGGAACATGAACAGGGCTTCAGACTACAAGGCTCTGTGTGTGTGTGTGTGTGTGTGTGTGTGTGTGTGTGTGTGTGTGTGTGTGTGTGTGTGTGTGTGTGTGTGTGTTTGTTTTCCCTGTGTGTTAATTGCTAATTGTCTGGTCGTGTGTGTGTGTGTGTATTCCAGGATAGTGTGTGAGCTCCAGCCCAGTAAACAGGAGACAGAGGGACCTGTCATTGTTTCCGTGAGAGACTCAGAACCAGGACAGTCTCTGCAGATATTCACCTACCAGGTATGTAACACACACATACTCACTCACTCACTTCACGGGGCAAAAACCCTGTGCTAACCTGGAGCGCGAGTACATGACATTACAACTCTGCTTCCTAACGTTTTACCACAGATGTCTGGAGCTGGTACTGTTGTAGTCCACGTGGGATCATATGACATTAGGAGGGTTAGCTTGAAACTGATGAACATTTATTTTAAAGAACTGATTCTAGCTCTGAAAGATTACAAAAAGCAATTATTTCAGGCCCGGTACCATCGCTGGCTGTGAAAGATTCAGCCCCTTTCTGCCCTCCCCTCTCTGCCCTCCCCTCTCTGCCCTCCCCTCTCTGCCCTCCCCTCTCTGCCCTCCCCTCTCTGCCCTCCCCTCTCTACCGGCTACTCAAATCAAATTTCATAAAGGAAAACGTCCCTAGCGGGTGGAACACATATGACAGCTTGTTACACAAAAGAAAAGGGGCTGGGTTTGAGTGAAAGAGCGGGAAGACTGAGGAACAAAGGGAGAAGCTGTGCTATCGTAAATACAGTCTCTTATGCATTCTAAATTACCGCCCATTTGGAAAAGGAAAATGCAATAAATATTTACTCTGAGCTGCACTTCGGTAGGTTGGTTTTAATCATTTTAGTCAATAAGACTCTTGCTACGTAAGCTTAACTTTCTGAACATTCGAGACGTGTAGTCCACTTGTCATTCCAATCTCCTTGCATTAGCGTAGCCTTTTCTGTAGCCTGTCAACTATGTGTCTGTCTATCCCTGTTCTCTCCTCTCTGCACAGACCATACAAACGCTCCACACCGCGTGGCCGCGACCACCCTAACCTGGTGGTCCCAGCGCGTACGACCCACGTGGAGTTCCAGGTCTCCGGTAGCCTCTGGAACTGCCGATCTGCGGCCAACAAGGCAGAGTTCATCTCAGCCTATGCCTCCCTCCAGTCCCTTGACTTCTTGGCACTGACGGAAACATGGATCACCACAGATAACACTGCTACTCCTACTGCTCTCTCCTCGTCCGCCCACGTGTTCTCGCACACCCCCGAGAGCTTCTGGTCAGCGGGGTGGTGGCACCGGGATCCTCATCTCTCCCAAGTGGTCTTTCTCTCTTTCTCCCCTTACCCATCTGTCTATCGCCTCCTTTGAATTCCATGCTGTCACAGTTACCAGCCCTTTCAAGCTTAACATCCTTATCATTTATCGCCCTCCAGGTTCCCTCGGAGAGTTCATCAATGAGCTTGATGCCTTGATAAGCTCCTTTCCTGAGGACGGCTCACCTCTCACAGTTCTGGGCGACTTTAACCTCCCCACGTCTACCTTTGACTCATTCCTCTCTGCCTCCTTCCTTCCACTCCTCTCCTCTTTGACCTCACCCTCTCACCTTCCCCCCCTACTCACAAGGCAGGCAATACGCTTGACCTCATCTTTACTAGATGCTGTTCTTCCACTAACCTCATTGCAACTCCCCTCCAAGTCTCCGACCACTACCTTGTATCCTTTTCCCTCTCGCTCTCATCCAACACTTCCCACACTGCCCCTACTCGGATGGTATCGCGCCGTCCCAACCTTCGCTCTCTCTCCCCCGCTACTCTCTCCTCTTCCATCCTATCATCTCTTCCCTCTGCTCAAACTTTCTCCAACCTATCTCCTGATTCTGCCTCCTCAACCCTCCTCTCCTCCCTTACTGCATCCTTTGACTCCCTATGTCCCCTATCCTCCAGGCCGGCTCGGTCCTCCCCTCCCGCTCCGTGGCTCGACGACTCCTTGCGAGCTCACAGAACAGGGCTCCGGGCAGCCGAGCGGAAATGGAGGAAAACTCGCCTCCCTGCGGACCTGGCATCCTTTCACTCCCTCCTCTCTACATTTTCCTCCTCTGTCTCTGCTGCTAAAGCCACTTTCTACCATTCTAAATTCCAAGCATCTGCCTCTAACCCTAGGAAGCTCTTTGCCACCTTCTCCTCCCTCCTGAATCCTCCCCTCCTCCCTCTCTGCAGATGACTTCGTCAACCATTTTGAAAAGAAGGTCGACGACATCCGATCCTCGTTTGCTAAGTCAAACGACACCGCTGGTTCTGCTCACACTGCCCTACCCTATGCTCTGACCTCTTTCTCCCCTCTCTCTCCAGATGAAATCTCGTGTCTTGTGACGGCCGGCCGCCCAACAACCTGCCCGCTTGACCCTATCCCCTCCTCTCTTCTCCAGACCATTTCCGGAGACCTTCTCCCTTACCTCACCTCGCTCATCAACTCATCCCTGACCGCTGGCTACGTCCCTCCCGTCTTCAAGAGAGCGAGAGTTGCACCCTTCTGAAAAAACCTACACTCGATCCCTCCGATGTCAACAACTACAGACCAGTATCCCTTCTCTCTTTTCTCTCCAAAACTCTTGAGCGTGCCGTCCTTGGCCAGCTCTACCGCTATCTCTCTCAGAATGACCTTCTTGATCCAAATCAGTCAGGTTTCAAGACTAGTCATTCAACTGAGACTGCTCTTCTCTGTATCACGGAGGCGCTCCGCACTGCTAAAGCTAACTCTCTCTCCTCTGCTCTCATCCTTCTAGACCTATCGGCTGCCTTCGATACTGTGAACCATCAGATCCTCCTCTCCACCCTCTCCGAGTTGGGCATCTCCGGCGCGGCCCACGCTTGGATTGCGTCCTACCTGACAGGTCGCTCCTACCAGGTGGCGTGGCGAGAATCTGTCTCCTCACCACGCGCTCTCACCACTGGTGTCCCCCAGGGCTCTGTTCTAGGCCCTCTCTTATTCTCGCTATACACCAAGTCACTTGGCTCTGTCATAACCTCACATGGTCTCTCCTATCATTGCTATGCAGACGACACACAATTAATCTTCTCCTTTCCCCCTTCTGATGACCAGGTGGCGAATCGCATCTCTGCATGTCTGGCAGACATATCAGTGTGGATGACGGATCACCACCTCAAGCTGAACCTCAGCAAGACGGAGCTCCTCTTCCTCCCGGGGAAGGACTGCCCGTTCCATGATCTCGCCATCACGGTTGACAACTCCATTGTGTCCTCCTCCCAGAGCGCTAAGAACCTTGGCGTGATCCTGGACAACACCCTGACGTTCTCAACTAACATCAAGGCGGTGTCCCGTTCCTGTAGGTTCATGCTCTACAACATCCGCAGAGTACGACCCTGCCTCACACAGGAAGCGGCGCAGGTCCTAATCCAGGCACTTGTCATCTCCCGTCTTGATTACTGCAACTCGCTGTTGGCTGGGCTCCCTGCCTGTGCCATTAAACCCCTACAACTCATCCAGAACGCTGCAGCCCGTCTGGTGTTCAACCTTCCCAAGTTCTCTCACGTCACCCCGCTCCTCCGCTCTCTCCACTGGCTTCCAGTTGAAGCTCGCATCCGCTACAAGACCATGGTGCTTGCCTACGGAGCTGTGAGGGGAACGGCACCTCAGTACCTCCAGGCTCTGATCAGGCCCTACACCCAAACAAGGGCACTGCGTTCATCCACCTCTGGCCTGCTCGCCTCCCTACCACTGAGGAAGTACAGTTCCCGCTCAGCCCAGTCAAAACTGTTCGCTGCTCTGGCCCCCCAATGGTGGAACAAACTCCCTCACGACGCCAGGACAGCGGAGTCAATCACCACCTTCCGGAGACACCTGAAACCCCACCTCTTCAAGGAATACCTAGGATAGGGTAGGTAAGGGTAAGTAACCCTTCTCACCCCCCCCAAAAAAAAGATTTAGATGCAAGTGGCTGTTCCACTGGATGTCATAAGGTGAATGCACCAATTTGTAAGTCGCTCTGGATAAGAGCGTCTGCTAAATGACTTAAATGTAAATGTTAAATGTAGATGGAAGGCCGTGTTGCCAAACTTTGAAGAATGTCTCTGGTGGTCAATTATACATTGTAGTAACGTCGTTGGGTGTCGTTGGGTGTCTGTTCGTTCCTAACCCTCATTTGCAGCAGCTGTTGCTAACTCAACGGCTAGGAGGTATCACTTCTGTAGTGAATAAGAGTTCAAAGTTCATACCATTCGCAACCAAAGCTCACGCTGATGTTGGCTTCGTTCTGTAGTTATTATCTGAACCATTCTGACATCGGACCGTCGTCCTCACATCCTCGGGAACAGGAAGTTATGTTGTCGTCAAGGGATTATATAGGAAGGGAGAGGAGGGTGTGTTTGAAAGGTTTTATAGCCCATGTCCCTTCACAGGGGCGGGCCACTGATTATGAAAACCCAAATGTCACATTTTAGAAGCTAGAGACTGGCCCATAGGGACTGGCCAATAGGGACTGGCCCATAGAGACTGGCCCATAGAGACTGGCCCATAGAGACTGGCCCATAGAGACTGGCCCATAGGGACTGGCCCATAGAGACTGGCCCATAGGGACTGGCCCATAGGGACTGGCCAATAAGGACTGGCCCATAGGGACTGGCCAATAGGGACTGGCCAATAGGGACTGGCCCATAGGGACTGGCCCATAGAGACTGGCCCATAGAGACTGGCCCACAGAGACTGGCCCATAGAGACCGGCCCATAGAGACCGGCCCATAGTTTCTACCCTCAGACCACCAGACTGCTGAATAGCCACCACTAGTCAGCTACCTGCCAGCTACCATTGTCATTATTTTATTTAACTTAGTCCTGTTGGAGCTCGGAGCCTTAGATTTTCACCCTGAAATCACACCTGGAACCCTGTACACGTGACCATTAAACACATGTGAATCTGACCCCCAGTTGACTGCTATAGTCCCTGATAAGGGCCCTGTATCAGGAGGGACCAGCCTGACAGCTATGGTTAGATACTACAGTATAACATGTCTCCCTCTGTGTAGGACCCCCAGTTGACTGCTATAGTCCCTGATAAGGGCCCTGTATCAGGAGGGACCAGCCTGACAGCTATGGTTAGATACTACAGTATAACATGTCTCCCTCTGTGTAGGACCCCCAGTTGACTGCTATAGTCCCTGATAAGGGCCCTGTATCAGGAGGGACCAGCCTGACAGTCCAGCCTGACAGCTATGGTTAGATACTACAGTATAAACATGTCTCCCTCTGTGTAGGACCCCCAGTTGACTGCTATAGTCCCTGATAAGGGCCCTGTATCAGGAGGGACCAGCCTGACAGTCCAGCCTGACAGCTATGGTTAGATACTACAGTATAAACATGTCTCCCTCTGTGTAGGACCCCCAGTTGACTGCTATAGTCCCTGATAAGGGCCCTGTATCAGGAGGGACCAGCCTGACAGCTATGGTTAGATACTACAGTATAAACATGTCTCCCTCTGTGTAGGACCCCCAGTTGACTGCTATAGTCCCTGATAAGGGCCCTGTATCAGGAGGGACCAGCCTGACAGCTATGGGACTAGATACTACAGGATAACATGACCTGACTGCATCTGTAGGACAACCCCTGTTGACTGTAAATAGTCCCTGATACAACAACCCTGTATCAGGTAAATACCAGCCTGACAGCTATGGTTAAAACACAGAGGACATCTACTATTACAACAACCCTGCTACATGTAAATACCTACTATTACAACAACCCTGTTGACTGCTATATCCCTATTACAACAACCCTGCTACATGTAAATGACAGCTATGGTTACAACAACCCTGCACATAAACATACTCTACTATTACAACCCCAGTTGACTGCTAAATAGTCCTGATTACAAGGGCCCTGTACATGTAAATACATCTACTATTACAACAACCCTCCATGGGAATACATCTACTATTACAACAACCCTGCTACATGTAAATGCATCTACTATTACAACAACCCTGCTACATGTAAATACATCTACTATTACAACAACCCTGCTACATGTAAATACATCTACTATTACAACAACCCTGCTACATGTAAATACATCTACTATTACAACAACCCTGCTACATGTAAATACATCTACTATTACAACAACCCTGCTACATGTAAATACATCTACTATTACAACAACCCTGCTACATGTAAATACATCTACTATTACAACAACCCTGCTACATGTAAATACATCTACTATTACAACAACCCTGCTACATGTAAATACATCTACTATTACAACAACTCTGCCTGCCTACCTCCCTGCCTGCCTACATCCTACTATTACCTGCAACCTGCCTGCCTGCCTGCCTGCCTGCCTGCCTACCTCCCTCCCTACAACAACCCTCCCTACCTCCCTCCCTCCCATCTACTATTACAACAACCCTGCTACATGTTGAGGAGGTGAATGGGATCTACCTGGTTACAGGACCAGCCCCAGTAACCAGACAGACACCATAATGTAAATACATCTACTCTTCCTCTCTCAACCCTCTTCCTCAGTGTTGAAATGAATCTACTCACCTGGTACAGGACCAGCCCCAGTAACCAGACAGACACCATAATGATAACGCTCTGTCTCTCTCTCCTCTTCCTCTCTCTCTCCTCTCTCTCCTCTTCCTCAGTGTTGAGGAGGTGAATGGGACTCACCTGGTATGCAGGACCAGCCCCAGTAACCAGACAGACACCATAATGATAACTCTCTCTCTCTCCTCTTCCTCAGTGTTGAGGAGGTGAATGGGACTCACCTGGTATGCAGGACCAGCCCCAGTAACCAGACAGACACCATAATGATAACTCTCTCTCTCTCCTCTTCCTCAGTGTTGAGGAGGTGAATGGGACTCACCTGGTATACAGGACCAGCCCCAGTAACCAGACAGACACCATAATGATAACTCTCTCTCTCCTCTCCTCTTCCTCTCTCTCCTCTTCCTCAGTGTTGAGGAGGTAAATGGGACTCACCTGGTATGCAGGACCAGCCCCAGTAACCAGACAGCAGAGCTGACAGTGAGGGTGTTGTTTGGGAAGGCAGAGAGGAGCGTACCTGGGCAGGTGTTTCACTACATGGAGGACCCTGTCATCACCGCAGCATCGCCTGCTGAGAGCTTCTACGAGTGAGGAACACTTATTGGAGAACAGAATGTGTCCCAAATGGCCCCCTATTCATTACATTTAAGTCATTTAGCAGACGCTCTTATCCAGAGCGACTTATTCCCCATATAGTGTACCCTATTCTCTATATAGTGTACCCTATTCTCTATATAGTGTTCCCTATTCCCTATATAGTGTTCCCTATCCCCTATATAGTGTTCCCTATTCCCTATATAGTGTACCCTATTCTCTATATAGTGTTCCCTATTCCCTATATAGTGTTCCCTATTCCCTATATAGTGTCCCCTATATAGTGTCCCCTATATAGTGTTCCCTATATAGTGTTCCCTATATAGTGTTTCCTATCCCCTATATAGTGTCCCCTACATAGTGTCCCCTATATAGTGTTCCCTATTCCCCATATAGTGTTCCCTATTCCCCATATAGTGTTCCCTATTCCCCATATAGTGTTCCCTATTCCCCATATAGTGTTCCCTCTCCCTTATATAGTGTTTCCTATCCCCTATATAGTGTTCCCTATTCCCTATATAGTGTTCCCTATTCTCTATATAGTGTTCCCTATTCCCCATATAGTGTTCCCTATTCTCTATATAGTGTTCCCTATTCCCCATATAGTGTTCCTTATTCCCTATATAGTGTTCCCTATTCCCTATATAGTGTTCCCTATTCTCTATATAGTGTTCCCTATTCCCCATATAGTGTTCCCTATTCCCCATATAGTGTTCCCTATTCCCTATATAGTGTTCCCTATCCCCTATATAGTGTTCCCTATTCCCCATATAGTGTTCCCTATTCCCTATATAGTGTTCCCTATATAGTGTTCCCTATTCTCTATATAGTGTTCCCTATTCCCCATATAGTGTTCCCTATTCCCTATATAGTGTTCCCTATTCTCTATATAGTGTTCCCTCTCCCTTATATAGTGTTTCCTATCCCCTACATAGTGTTCCCTCTCCCTTATATAGTGTTTCCTATCCCCTATATAGTGTTCCCTATTCCCTATATAGTGTACCCTATTCTCTATATAGTGTTCCCTATTCCCCATATAGTGTTCCCTATTCCCTATATAGTGTTCCCTATTCCCTATATAGTGTTCCCTATTCCCTATATAGTGTTCCCTATTCCCTATATAGTGTTCCCTATTCCCCATATAGTGTTCCCTATTCCCTATATAGTGTTCCCTATCCCCTATATAGTGTTCCCTATTCCCCATATAGTGTTCCCTCTCCCCTATATAGTGTTCCCTATATAGTGTTCCCTATTCCCTATATAGTGTTCCCTATCCCCTATATAGTGTACTCTATTCTCTATATAGTGTTCCCTATTCCCCATATAGTGTTTCCTATTCTCTATATAGTGTTCCCTATTCCCTATATAGTGCTTCCTATTCTCTATATAGTGTTCCCTATTCCCCATATAGTGTTCCCTATTCCCCATATAGTGTTCCCTATTCCCTATATAGTGTTCCCTATTCCCCATATAGTGTCCCCTATTCCCTATATAGTGTTCCCTATTCCCTATATAGTGTACTCTATTCTCTATATAGTGTTCCCTATTCCCCATATAGTGTTCCCTATTCCCCATATAGTGTTCCCTATTCCCCATATAGTGTTCCCTATTCCCCATATAGTGTTCCCTATTCCCCATATAGTGTTCCCTATTCCCCATATAGTGTTCCCTATTCCCCATATAGTGTTCCCTATTCCCCATATAGTGTTCCCTATTCCCCATATAGTGTTCCCTATTCCCTATATAGTGTTCCCTATTCCCCATATAGTGTTCCCTATTCCCCATATAGTGTTCCCTATTCCCCATATAGTGTTCCCTATTCCCCATATAGTGTTCCCTATTCCCCATATAGTGTTCCCTATTCCCCATATAGTGTTTCCTATTCCCTATATAGTGTTTCCTATTCCCCATATAGTGTTCCCTATTCCCCATATAGTGTTCCCTATTCCCCATATAGTGTTCCCTATTCCCCATATAGTGTTTCCTATTCCCTATATAGTGTTCCCTATTCCCCATGTAGTGTTCCCTATTCCCCATATAGTGTTCCCTATTCCCCATATAGTGTTCCCTATTCCCCATTCCCCATATAGTGTTCCCTATTCCCCATAGAGTGCTCTATCAACGCTGGTCAAAAGTAGTGCACTAGATAGGGAATAGGGTAGTAGATGGGGAATAGGGCAATAGATGGGGAATGGGGCAGTAGATGGGGAATAGGGCAATAGATGGGGAATAGGGCAGTAGATGGGGAATAGGGCAGTAGATGGGGAATAGGGCAGTAGATGGGGAATAGGGCAGTAGATGGGGAATAGGGCAGTAGATGGGGAATAGGGCAGTAGATGGGGAATAGGGCAGTAGATGGGGAATAGGGCAGTAGATGGGGAATAGGGCAGTAGATGGGGAATAGGGTAGTAGATGGGGAATAGGGCAGTAGATGGGGAATAGGGCAGTAGATGGGGAATAGGGCAGTAGATGGGGAATAGGGCAGTAGATGGGGAATAGGGCAGTAGATGGGGCAGTAGATGGGGAATATGGTAGTAGATGGGGAATAGGGTAGTAGATGGGGCAGTAGATGGGGAATAGGGCTGTGGATGGGGAATCGGGCTATAGAGGGGGAATAGGGAAGTAGATGGGGCAGTAGATGGGGAATAGGGCAGTCGATGGGGAATAGGGCTGTGGATGGGGAATAGGGCAGTAGATGGGGAATAGGGAAGTAGATGGGGAATAGGGCAGTCGATGCTGAATAGGGCAGTATGTGGGGAATATGGCATTTGATGGGGCAGTAGATGGGTAATGGGGCACTAGATGGCTAATGGGGCAGTAGATGGGGAATAGGGCAATATATGGGGCAGTAGATTGGGAATGGGGCAATAGATGGGCAATAAATGGGGCAGTAGATGGGGAATAGGGCTGTAGCTTGGGCAGTTCATGGGGAGTAGAGCAGTAGATATGGCAGTAGATGGGGAATAGGGCAGTAGGTGTGAAATGGGGCAGTAGATTGGCAGTAGATGGGCAATGGGGCAGTAGATGGGCAATGGGGCAGTAGATGGGGCAGTCGATGGGGAATAGGGCAGTAGATGGGGAATAGGGCATTTGATGGGGCAGTAGATGGGTAATGGGGCAGTAGATAGGGAATAGGGCAGTGGATGGGCAATGGGGCAGTAGATGGGCAATGGGGCAGTAGATGGGCAATGGGGCAGTAGATGGGGCAGTAGATGGGGAATAGGGCATTTGATGGGGCAGTAGATGGGTAATGGGGCAGTAGATGGAGAATAGGGCACTAAATGGGGCACTCGATGGGGAATAGGGCAGTATATGGGGCAGTAGATTGGGAATGGGGCAATAGATGGGGCAGTTGATGGGGAGTAGGGCAGTAGATAGGGAATAGGGCAGTGGATGGGGAATAGGGCAGTAGATAGGGAATAGGGCAGTGGATGGGGAATAGGGCAGTAGATAGGGAATAGGGCAGTGGATGGGGAATAGGGCAGTAGATGGGGAATAGGGCAGTGGATGGGGAATAGGGCAGTAGATAGGGAATAGGGCAGTAGATGGGGAATAGGGCAGTGGATGGGGAATAGGGTAGTAGATAGGGAATAGGGCAGTGGACGGGGAACAGGGCAGTAGATAGGGAATAGGGCATTGGATGGGGAATAGGGCAGTGGATGGGGAATAGGGCAGTAGGTAGGGAATAGGGCAGTGGATGGGGAATAGGGCAGTAGATAGGGAATAGGGCAGTGGATGGGGAATAGGGCAGTAGATAGGGAATAGGGCAGTAGATGGGGAATAGGGCAGTGGATGGGGAATAGGGTAGTAGATAGGGAATAGGGCAGTGGATGGGGAATAGGGCAGTAGATAGGGAATAGGGCAGTGGATGGGGAATAGTGTAGTAGATAGGGAATAGGGCAGTGGATGGGGAATAGGGCAGTAGATAGGGAATAGGGCAGTGGATGGGGAATAGGGCAGTAGATAGGGAATATGGCAGTGGATGGGGAATAGGGCAGTAGATAGGGAATAGGGCAGTGGATGGGCAATGGGGCAGTGGATGGGGAATGGGGCAGTGGATGGGGAATAGGGCAGTAGATAGGGAATAGGGCAGTGGATGGGGAATAGGGCAGTAGATAGGGAATAGGGCAGTAGATGGGGAATATGGCAGTAGATAGGGAATAGGGCAGTAGATGGGGAATATGGCAGTAGATGGGGAATATGGCAGTGGATGGGCAATGGGGCAGTGGGTGGGGAGTAGGGCAGTGGGTGGGGAGTAGGGCAGTGGATGGGGAATAGGGCAGTAGATGGGGAATAGGGCAGTAGATGGGGAGTAGGGCTGTGGGTGGGGAGTAGGGCAGTGGGTGGGGAGTAGGGCAGTGGGTGGGGAGTAGGGCAGTGGGTGGGGAGTAGGGCAGTGGGTGGGGAATAGGGCAGTGGATGGGGAATAGGGCAGTAGATGGGGAAGAGGGTGGGAGATAGGGCAGTAGATGGGGAATAGGGCAGTAGATGGGGAATAGGGCAGTAGATGGAGAATAGGGCCGTGGATATTTCAGTAGATGGGGAATAGGGCAGTAGATGGGGAACAGGGCAGTAGATGGGGAATAGGGCAGTGGGTGGGGAGTAGGGCAGTAGACGGGGAATAGGGCAGTGGATGGGGAATAGGGCAGTAGACGGGGAATAGGGAAGTAGATGGGGAGTAGGGCAGTAGACGGGGAATAGGGCAGTGGATGGGGAATAGGGCAGTGGATGGGGAATAGGGCAGTGGATGGGGAATAGGGCAGTGGATGGGGAATAGGGAAGTAGATGGGGCAGTAGACGGGGAATAGGGCAGTGGATGGGGAATAGGGCAGTAGATGGGGAGTAGGGCAGTGGGTGGGGAGTAGGGCAGTGGGTGGGGAATAGGGCAGTAGATAGGGAATAGGGCAGTGGACGGGGAACAGGGCAGTAGATAGGGAATAGGGCATTGGATGGGGAATAGGGCAGTGGATGGGGAATAGGGCAGTAGGTAGGGAATAGGGCAGTGGATGGGGAATAGGGCAGTAGATAGGGAATAGGGCAGTGGATGGGGAATAGGGCAGTAGATAGGGAATAGGGCAGTAGATGGGGAATAGGGCAGTGGATGGGGAATAGGGTAGTAGATAGGGAATAGGGCAGTGGATGGGGAATAGGGCAGTAGACGGGGAATAGGGAAGTAGATGGGGAGTAGGGCAGTAGACGGGGAATAGGGCAGTGGATGGGGAATAGGGCAGTGGATGGGGAATAGGGCAGTGGATGGGGAATAGGGCAGTGGATGGGGAATAGGGAAGTAGATGGGGCAGTGGACGGGGAATAGGGCAGTGGATGGGGAATAGGGCAGTAGATGGGGAGTAGGGCAGTGGGTGGGGAGTAGGGCAGTGGGTGGGGAATAGGGCAGTAGATGGGGAATAGGGCAGTGGATGGGGAATAGTGTAGTAGATAGGGAATAGGGCAGTGGATGGGGAATAGGGCAGTAGATAGGGAATAGGGCAGTGGATGGGGAATAGGGCAGTAGATGGGGAATAGGGCAGTAGATGGGGAATATGGCAGTGGATGGGGAATAGGGCAGTAGATAGGGAATAGGGCAGTGGATGGGCAATGGAGCAGTGGATGGGGAATGGGGCAGTGGATGGGGAATAGGGCAGTAGATAGGGAATAGGGCAGTGGATGGGGAATAGGGCAGTAGATAGGGAATAGGGCAGTAGATGGGGAATATGGCAGTAGATAGGGAATAGGGCAGTAGATGGGGAATATGGCAGTAGATGGGGAATATGGCAGTGGATGGGCAATGGGGCAGTGGGAGGGGAGTAGGGCAGTGGGTGGGGAGTAGGGCAGTGGATGGGGAATAGGGCAGTAGATGGGGAATAGGGCAGTAGATGGGGAGTAGGGCTGTGGGTGGGGAGTAGGGCAGTGGGTGGGGAGTAGGGCAGTGGGTGGGGAGTAGGGCAGTGGGTGGGGAATAGGGCAGTGGATGGGGAATAGGGCAGTAGATGGGGAATAGGGCAGTAGATATTGCAGTAGATGGGGAATAGGGCAGTAGATGGGGAATAGGGCAGTAGATGGAGAATAGGGCCGTGGATATTTCAGTAGATGGGGAATAGGGCAGTAGATGGGGAACAGGGCAGTAGATGGGGAATAGGGCAGTGGGTGGGGAGTAGGGCAGTAGACGGGGAATAGGGCAGTGGATGGGGAATAGGGCAGTAGACGGGGAATAGGGAAGTAGATGGGGAGTAGGGCAGTAGACGGGGAATAGGGCAGTGGATGGGGAATAGGGCAGTGGATGGGGAATAGGGCAGTGGATGGGGAATAGGGCAGTGGATGGGGAATAGGGAAGTAGATGGGGCAGTAGACGGGGAATAGGGCAGTGGATGGGGAATAGGGCAGTAGATGGGGAGTAGGGCAGTGGGTGGGGAGTAGGGCAGTGGGTGGGGAATAGGGTAGTAGATGGGGAATAGGGCAGTCGATATTGCAGTAGATGGGGAATAGGGCAGTAGATGAAGAATAGGGCAGTGGATGGGGAATAGGGCAGTAGATGAAGAATAGGGCAGTGGATGGGGAATAGGGCAGTAGATGAAGAATAGGGCAGTGGATGGGGAATAGGGCAGTGGATGGGGAATAGGGCAGTGGATGGGGAATAGGGAAGTAGATGGGGCAGTAGACGGGGAATAGGGCAGTGGATGGGGAATAGGGCAGTAGATGGGGAGTAGGGCAGTGGGTGGGGAGTAGGGCAGTGGGTGGGGAATAGGGTAGTAGATGGGGAATAGGGCAGTCGATATTGCAGTAGATGGGGAATAGGGCAGTAGATGAAGAATAGGGCAGTGGATGGGGAATAGGGCAGTAGATGAAGAATAGGGCAGTGGATGGGGAATAGGGCAGTAGATGGGGAATAGGGCAGTAGATGGGGAATAGGGCAGTAGATGGGGAACAGGGCAGTAGATGGGGAATAGGGCAGTAGATTGGGAACAGGGCAGTAGATGGGGAATAGGGCTGTGGATGGGGAATAGGGCAGCAGATGGGGAATAGGGCAGTAGATGGGGAATAGGGCAGTAGATGGGGAACAGGGCAGTAGATGGGGAATAGGGCAGTAGATTGGGAATAGGGCAGTAGATTGGGAATAGGGCAGTGGATATTGCAGTAGATGGGGAATAGGGCAGTAGATTGGGAATAGGGCAGTGGATATTGCAGTAGATGGGGAATAGGGCAGTAGATGGGGAACAGGGCAGTAGATGGGGAATAGGGCAGTAGATGGGGAACAGGGCAGTAGATAGGGAACAGGGCTGTGGATGGGGAATAGGGCAGTGGATGGGGAATAGGGCAGTGGATGGGGAATAGGGTAGTAGATGGGGAATAGGGCAGTAGATGGGGAACAGGGCTGTGGATGGGGAACAGGGCTGTGGATGGGGAATAGGGCAGTGGATGGGGAATAGGGAAGTAGATAGGGAATAGGGTAGTAGATGGGGAATAGGGCAGTAGATGGGGAATAGGGCAGTGGATGGGGAATAGTGTAGTAGATAGGGAATAGGGCAGTGGATGGGGAATAGGGCAGTAGATAGGGAATAGGGCAGTGGATGGGGAATAGGGCAGTAGATAGGGAATAGGGCTGTAGATGGGGAATATGGCAGTGGATGGGGAATAGGGCAGTAGATAGGGAATAGGGCAGTGGATGGGCAATGGGGCAGTGGATGGGGAATGGGGCAGTGGATGGGGAATAGGGCAGTAGATAGGGAATAGGGCAGTGGATGGGGAATAGGGCAGTAGATGGGGAATAGGGCAGTAGATGGGGAATATGGCAGTAGATAGGGAATAGGGCAGTAGATGGGGAATATGGCAGTGGATGGGCAATGGGGCAGTGGATGGGGAGTAGGGCAGTGGGTGGGGAGTAGGGCAGTGGATGGGGAATAGGGCAGTAGATGGGGAATAGGGCAGTAGATGGGGAGTAGGGCTGTGGGTGGGGAGTAGGGCAGTGGGTGGGGAGTAGGGCAGTGGGTGGGGAGTAGGGCAGTGGATGGGGAATAGGGCAGTGGATGGGGAATAGGGCAGTAGACGGGGAATAGGGAAGTAGATGGGGAGTAGGGCAGTAGACGGGGAATAGGGCAGTGGATGGGGAATAGGGCAGTGGATGGGGAATAGGGCAGTGGATGGGGAATAGGGCAGTGGATGGGGAATAGGGAAGTAGATGGGGCAGTAGACGGGGAATAGGGCAGTGGATGGGGAATAGGGCAGTAGATGGGGAGTAGGGCAGTGGGTGGGGAGTAGGGCAGTGGGTGGGGATTAGGGTAGTAGATGGGGAATAGGGCAGTCGATATTGCAGTAGATAGGGAATAGGGCAGTAGATGAAGAATAGGGCAGTGGATGGGGAATAGGGCAGTAGATGAAGAATAGGGCAGTGGATGGGGAATAGGGCAGTGGATGGGGAATAGGGCAGTGGATGGGGAATAGGGAAGTAGATGGGGCAGTAGACGGGGAATAGGGCAGTGGATGGGGAATAGGGCAGTAGATGGGGAGTAGGGCAGTGGGTGGGGAGTAGGGCAGTGGGTGGGGAATAGGGTAGTAGATGGGGAATAGGGCAGTCGATATTGCAGTAGATGGGGAATAGGGCAGTAGATGAAGAATAGGGCAGTGGATGGGGAATAGGGCAGTAGATGAAGAATAGGGCAGTGGATGGGGAATAGGGCAGTAGATGGGGAATAGCGCAGTAGATGGGGAATAGGGCAGTAGATGGGGAACAGGGCAGTAGATGGGGAATAGGGCAGTAGATTGGGAACAGGGCAGTAGATGGGGAATAGGGCTGTGGATGGGGAATAGGGCAGCAGATGGGGAATAGGGCAGTAGACGGGGAATAGGGAAGTAGATGGGGAGTAGGGCAGTGGGTGGGGAGTAGGGCAGTGGGTGGGGAATAGGGTAGTAGATGGGGAATAGGGCAGTCGATATTGCAGTAGATGGGGAATAGGGCAGTAGATGAAGAATAGGGCAGTGGATGGGGAATAGGGCAGTAGATGAAGAATAGGGCAGTGGATGGGGAATAGGGCAGTAGATGGGGAATAGGGCAGTAGATGGGGAATAGGGCAGTAGATGGGGAACAGGGCAGTAGATGGGGAATAGGGCAGTAGATTGGGAACAGGGCAGTAGATGGGGAATATGGCTGTGGATGGGGAATAGGGCAGCAGATGGGGAATAGGGCAGTAGACGGGGAATAGGGAAGTAGATGGGGAGTAGGGCAGTAGACGGGGAATAGGGCAGTGGATGGGGAATAGGGCAGTGGATGGGGAATAGGGCAGTGGATGGGGAATAGGGCAGTAGATAGGGAATAGGGCAGTGGATATTGCAGTAGATGGGGAACAGGGCAGTAGATGGGGAATAGGGCAGTAGATGGGGAACAGGGCAGTAGATGGGGAACAGGGCTGTGGATGGGGAATAGGGCAGTGGATGGGGATTAGGGCAGTGGATGGGGAATAGGGTAGTAGATGGGGAATAGGGCAGTAGATGGGGAACAGGGCTGTGGATGGGGAATAGGGCAGTGGATGGGGAATAGGGCAGTGGATGGGGAATAGGGAAGTAGATAGGGAATAGGGTAGTAGATGGGGAATAGGGCAGTAGATGGGGAATAGGGCAGTAGATGGGGAATAGGGTAGTAGATGGGGAATAGGGTAGTAGATGGGGAATAGGGCAGTAGATGGGGAACAGGGCAGGTGGGCCTGTCGGTCGGTCTCGACCAGGTGGGCCTGTCGGTCGGTCTCGACCAGGTGGGCCTGTCGGTCGGTCTCGACCAGGTGGGCCTGTCGGTCGGTCTCGACCAGGTGGGCCTGTCGGTCTGTGAATAATATAAACCAGATAGTGTGATATATCTTAATAAATGAATGTTTTTCCAGGGGTGGGCGTAGTATAAAGGTGAGTGGGCGTAGCCTGTACGTGGTCCAGCAGCCAATGCTGACTGTGTGGGTGGAGCCTAAAGAGAACACGCTGGTGAGGAGGAGGAGGAACAACCAACTGGTCTTCAACAGCACCGTTTCAAAGGTAAAGCCCGGATTGATACTGCCTTTACACAGGCAGCCCAATTCTGATACTTTTCACCAATTTGGAACAATCAGATCAGCTCTTTTGGACAAAACATCTGAATTGGTCTGTCTGTGTAAACGCAGCCATTTTATTGTCATATATTTTATGTATCAGTAAGCCTTTATGTTGATGGAATTTATATGAATGACTAGAATATTCCACCCTGAAGCCATATAATCGTATGAAATTTATTAGAATTATGTATAACCATAGTCTGTACAATATGTCTATAATAGCATCTTAAAAACAGACTGTCTGTCCAAGATTTGGTGCCGACCTTGGCTGGGGTCACTGAGAGTACGTCCCAGGGTCTCGGTCTCCCTATCTTGATGGGGAGGGGGAGTAAGTCTCACGGATTCCCCTAATCTTTGTCGGCTGGGTAGCAGGACATTGTGTGCTTATGTTAGTGTGAATATGTGTGCGTGAGAAGCCAGTATAAAATGAATTGCTTTGTTCACAGACCAGAACGTTCCCCGGGAATAAACCTTATTGACTATTTTAGCTGGGCCTCCGTCTGTTTAATTTCAATCAGTATCTTACGAATCCTGATTTTGCAGACTTGAGTAGTTTAATTGAATTGGTTAATGAACATTGAGAACATAATTGTTGTCACACTTTACCTGCCAGCCTGAACAAGAGGACCACATGTGTTGTTCTCCTTCTGTTGTGTTGTCCTGGATGGTTTTAAATGCAGTGGATCCACGGGGTTGAATGGGGTTTTAAATGCAGTGGATCCACGGGGTTGAATGGGGTTTTAAATGCAGTGTATCCATGGGGTTGAATGGGGTTTTAAATGCAGTGTATCCATTGGGTTGAATGGGGTTTTAAATGCAGTGGATCCATGGGGTTGAATGGGGTTTTAAATGCAGTGGATCCATGGGGTTGAATGGGGTTTTAAATGCAGTGTATCCATGGGGTTGAATGGGGTTTTAAATGCAGTGTATCCATTGGGTTGAATGGGGTTTTAAATGCAGTGTATCCACAGGGTTGAATGGGGTTTTAAATGCAGTGGATCCACAGGGTTGAATGGGGTTTTAAATGCAGTGTATCCACAGGGTTGAATGGGGTTTTAAATGCAGTGGATCCACAGGGTTGAATGGGGTTTTAAATGCAGTGTATCCACAGGGTTGAAAGGGGTTTTAAATGCAGTGGATCCATGGGGTTGAATGGGGTTTTAAATGCAGTGGATCCACATGGTTGAATGGGGTTTTAAATGCAGTGTATCCACGGGGTTGAATGGGGTTTTAAATGCAGTGGATCCATGGGGTTGAATGGGGTTTTAAATGCAGTGTATCCACAGGGTTGAATGGGGTTTTAAATGCAGTGTATCCACAGGGTTGAATGGGGTTTTAAATGCAGTGTATCCACATGGTTGAATGGGGTTTTAAATGCAGTGTATCCACAGGGTTGAACGGGGTTTTAAATGCAGTGTATCCACAGGGTTGAACGGGGTTTTAAATGCAGTGTATCCACAGGGTTGAATGGGGTTTTAAATGCAGTGT